>NC_068276.1:60756502-60776502 GCF_025860055.1 Xyrauchen texanus
GCATCATTCAGCACTTTCTAAAAATAGTAATGGTGCGGTTCATCCATGAAGGTTAATACACACACACACACACACATTCAAACTCCCGTCAAAGATACGGCACATTTGACGTGACATGGAACTTATTAGTAGATTAAAATCCTCTTATCTTTTAATATAAGGGAGTTTGAGAGACTCGCACACGTTCTTCAGGGCCCGCTCTATTAAAATATCCTTGCTGTTTTTAATATCTGAAATCAAGCCTGTGTTTTCTAGCAGAGACAGTGTAATAACTTTAATAATATCACCTGGAGACAGGTGACAGAGAGAAGAGACCAAGACACAGAGAGAGAGAGAATTTAAGACAAAAAAAAATTTAATTAAAATCAAATAAAAAAGTCATTCATTATTCAGGCCACATCCACACTAATCTGTTTGTGTTGTAAGTGCATTGATTTCGCTACTATTCCGGCTCTCATCCACACTGGAATGGTGTTTTTCTCCACCAAGACATGACATTTGGGAATTGATAATGGAGGTTTCAAACTTCAATGGATTATTGTGGACATCTCAGCCTCATATCCTTCCAAATCTGTATTTTGTTTTTGTTTTTTTCTGAAAAAATAAATAAATATATATATATATTTACATTTAGCAGACGCTTTTATCCAAAGTGACTTACAGAGCACTTATTACAGGGACAATCCCCCCGGAGCAACCTGGAGTTAAGTGTCTTGCTCAAGGACACAATGGTGGTGGCTGTGGGGATCGAACCAGCAACCTTCTGATTACCAGTTATGTGCTTTAGTCCACTGCGCCACCACCACTCACAAATATATATATATAATTTTTTTTCTAATCATGCTCTCTATGAATAAATGTGAGGAATTATGTGTAAACTTCTGACTATATCAGGGTTGAGCGGGTTACTTTTGAAATGTATTCCACTACAGATTTCAGATTACATGCTGTAAAATGTAATTTGTAATGTAATCCGTTAGATTACTCAAGGTCAATAATGTAATCTAAATACTTTGGATTACTTCTTCAGCACTGGTAGATTTTGGCTATAAAAACTCCGTCAATACAGTAAGACAATACACAAGCGTTAAAAATACATTCTCTGAAAAAACCTAAATATCTTTTACAGTGTTGTTTCTAAAACAAGTTCAATCAAATGTATCTTGTTTTAAGGCTTTTTAGATATTTTTACAGGAAAACAATACAAAAATTATTATCAAGAACATGATTTTTGCCCTAATATCAAAGATCTTACTAGAAAAAAATGTATTATGTTATATATACATAATTATGTTATAATTTTCTTGATATATAAATATGATGGTGTCTGGTAACATGTGCATGTGAAATGGCTAGAAATAGCATTTTAGCTTAGCATAAAGCTAACAATTTACACAAGGTTTATTTCTATTTCTTCTGCTCCAAACTTACTTCAAACGTACTTCTCTGTCTGCTCGTATGAATGTAACACATCATAAGAAAGTGTTCACCGCTGTTCAAATGCACTTTGGATCATTGATATGTTTTTCATCTGAAAGAACTAAATATTAAATTAAACAAATGACAATACAATACAAAGTAATCTCTTCAGTAATCAAAATACTTTTTTGAATGTAACTGTAGTGGAATACAGTTACTTATATTTTGTATTTTAAATATGTAATCCCGTTACATGTATTCTGTTACTCCCCAACACTGTATATTACCAGCAGCATTGCATGTGGCGTTCAAGGCTTAAGCCCCTGATGTATTGTCCCAAGCCCCTGATCTTTTTTGAAGATTCAAAGACGCTTCACTCCACAAATAAAATATGTTTTATGGCTTTGATTTTGTTTGCAGTAGTCTGTCCATTATTAACCTCTTGAGATCACCGCATGACTGCTGTGTGCATTTTCCTTTTCCCTTAATGATTTGTAAATAGTAGAACCTAATAAACAAGCAAAAAAAGGGCAAATCGTTTTCCTAACAATTGTATGTCTACATGTGTGGACAGGGGACTAAGTTGTGAAATTGTAAGTAATACCAAGCTATAGAAAGTCAGATTTTTTCATCAAATAGTTCATTATGTGTCCAGGAGTGTTGGTCAAATAAAATGTTGCATTATATAATTCTGAATCTATGCACTGATTATCATTGTCCCATATCTGCCAAACATGTTGAGTGACCCAAACATCATCCGCAGCCTGAAATTGAACTTTTGATGGGATTTTAGGAGTGAATCCACTTAGCTGCATAGAAAGGATACACCCTTGCTCCCTATGTAGTGAATGACTTAACTGAAGAAAAAGATTGGATTTTTTAAAGCAGCATATCAAATGAAACTAGAGATGCTGCTCTTTACAACCAAACAGGTTTCAATCCAAAATCTTAAAAAGGTTTCTTACCAAAGGCACTTTTTATGGCATTGCACCCGTAGAAGCGCTTCAGGGAAATCGACGTCATGCTGTTGTGTCACTACTGGTGTAGTGGGCTAAAGCGCATAACTGGTAATCAGAAGGTCGCTGGTTTGATCCCCACAGTCACCACCATTGTGCCCTTGAGCAAGGCACTTAACTCCAGGTTGCTCCGGGGGGATTGTCCCTGTAATAAGTGCACTGTAAGTCACTTTGGATAAAAGCATCTGCCAAATAAGTAAATGCAAATGTATTTTTGTAATATGAAAAATTTAAATAACTTGCAAATGACTTTAATTTAAGTGTCCCATCTGGATTGACATTGACAAAGACTTTTTCTGAAAAAAAAATTATATTATTTACTGATAAACAAGAGCGGCAAAATTGTACGATTTCTCTAAATATGTCTAATTCGTATGTTATCCTTCTTTCACAACTTTCTACAGCTAATCATGTCGCCCAAAATTATTATTATCTAATATGCTACTTACACACAACAGCTTCCTATCATGTTTGCAGACTCTATTGATCGGTTCGGTTTAGATGAGGGGTTTAATTAAGCGCAAAATATTAATAAGCATGTTCTCGATGCGTCGCATGTGGAACATGCGCCTACTTCCACACTACACTGCATTTGCACGTGACCAAATCATACTAATTCATACGAAAAACATCGTACGACATCATACCATTTAGCCAACATGTAAAATATGTCAAATTGTTTCATGAGATCGGGTTGGCAAATTTTTGTCCCGACCAGTTTTCAGAGGATTTGTGAAGATTTCTAGTTGTACACACATAAAAGCATTTACATCTTAGAAGTTGTTAATACGTTGATATTGCACATTTCAGAGTCTATCCAAACATACAAAAATGTACATTCAAATAACATGAAAAGCACTTGTGATCAGCATGGATACACACAATAAGATAGGATAGAAAGATTGAGATTACGTGAAAGAGAAAGTCAATTAGAGATCTTTAAATATTTCAGATGTTCGAAATATTTAGTTTATACCATTACAAAGATAAAAAAGCATTTTCAATGAAGCACAAACTTCAGAGCACATTCTCAAAACAAGCTTGATTCCTTCAGATTTTCAAAGCTGTTTAGGATCTTGATAAAAACCAATTGTGCACCTATTTTTAGATGTTTAACTGAGCACTAATGTGCATGCTTCTCTTTGCTTCTATTGATTCATGTGTTTCCCTGGTGACTCTACAGATAGAGCTTCTAGTCTGACATTTTTAGAGACTAAAAGAAAAATGTCTTTTCTTCGAAAAAGTTTGGTCTGTTTTTTGCTTGAGTCTGAGCATTTGATCTACTGGTTTGTACTAGTGTAGAGAAGGGCTGGACTGGTAATCTGGCATACCGGGCATTTTCCCGGTGGGCCGACGCACTTTGGGGCCGATCAGGGGCAGACTGGCCATCGGGAGAACCGAGCGGGCCGGTGGGTCGACCGCGAAACGATAAGCTAAAATGAGCCGCCGCATTATGCAGAATGGACCATAAAATGTGCTGCGATATGCAGAAAAGGACAGCAAACATTCCCGCCCCCAAACAGGTTTTGGGCCAGTTGCCATGTAAAATCCCAAGCCGATATCTCTTCCCAGTCCAGCCCTGGTGTAGAGTCATAGTAATTAGTAACCTGCTAAAAAACAAACAATCAAAAGCTAAAACCAGTTAGGACTGGCTTAGGCTGGTATTATTTATGTTTATTTCCCACAGTGTAATTGCCCTGTTCATTTGATATAAGCCTGTTTCACCAAATTGTTGAGCTGTCTAAGCCAGCCTTCTATAATTCTACAAACTTTGTTTACGGTTTTTCCAAAATTCTTAAACCAAGACCAATATTATTGGTCTTCTTCTCCTAAAGCTTTCAAGCTTCATGCACCAAATTTGGCACATACCTTCAGACAGTTCTGACTTGGATTGCCATGACTTTCCTAACTGATTGCACCTGTATTCTTTCCATAATTGAGAATTGAATATCCCCAAAATCCAATAGCTTTACATTGATGGATTGTTCAAATGTGTCAAAACAATGGCTACATCCACTCTAAAAAGTTTTTAGTTTCCTAACATCCTAATTTTCCAAAGCTATGGAAGGTCTTTGGGAAAGAAGCCTGGTGACTGGTAAGTTTCCTACCTTTTCATTTGTCACTGCTTCTTTATCGTTACAATTAATTTCTCTATGGAGACAATTCATTCGATTTTTACTTGCACAACCCTGTTGCTACACTCTATTTATCTTCTGTCAGATCCTTAAAACCTCATCCCAGTAACGTTTGACATATACATCTTAAAAGTCCCTGTATCAGTTTGACATGCTTCTCGAAAGTGTGTTTATTGATGCCACAACCATATTAATGGGCATCAAGCCCTGTAATACTTGAGTAATCTACATTCTCAGCACTCGCCATCAGCAGCTGCCCATCTGCGTTCTCTGGTGTATCAAGCTGCTCTTTGATGCTCATGTTGCACTGTGATGAAAGAATGAACAGCAGAGAGGAGTGATGATGAATGAGTTCACGCTGTGGAGTAACTTCGAACGAGAGCAGAATTCATGAAATCATAATCATACACAGCTTTCAAGAAGACAACATTTCTTGGCGGGCTTTGAAAGGATATTTCTAAGAGCACATTTAGAGTTGGAGCAACCAACAGAGGGATTAATTAATTAATTAATTAGTACTGGATGGGACTCATCTGGTGGTGGTGGGGTGGTGGAGGTTGCCGTGTTAGTGTAACGGGAGCCAGCTGGTAGATAGCTGTGCAGTGTGTCAACCTCACTCTCCTGACCTCAAGAGGTGCACTAGCGACTGACGCTAGAGGCTGTAGCCTTTAGCCTCCTTGTTAGCGCACCCACCTCCCACGCCAGAGACGCCGGTTCAAGTCCTGTTTGGAGCGGGGCGACCAGGGACGGTTACAATGGTGCCGTGATCCAGATGGGAGTGAGGTTTGGGGGGGGTGAGTGTAACGGGAGCCAGCTGGCAGATAGCTGTGCAGTGTGTAAACCTCACTCTCCTGACCTCAAGAGGTGCACTAGCGACTGACGCTAGAGGCTGTAGCCTTTAGCCTCCTTGTTAGAGCACCCGCCTCTAATGCCGGAGACGCCCGTTCGGAGCGGGGCGATCAGGACCGGTTACATTAGCACACTGAAACAGCAATGTGATAGATTGTGAGCAGACTTATAAAGCAATGCCTTACATGTGATTGGCTAGGAGTTACCTAGCTAATGGTGCTACGATGTACAGCTGCTAGTCTTCCCGCTAGGACTACGCTGCGCTTACATATCCTGCAATGACGGAACACAATATGGCACAAGTAATGTGAGCAATCTTGTAGATATAAAATGCAAAACAATGAATGTATCCAGTATTTTAATAAGCACCCAACTTTGAAGCTGCCAGATGGAAAATAACATTTGTTATATGATTAAATTAAACATGAAAAATTATACAGACACAGATGTCTAGTAGCAGTAGTTAAACCACTAACTTTAAGTTAGCCGCTTATATGCTATACGCTATGTACTGATAACACTAAATAATATAATTTGAGGTACAAGTTGTAATGAGAAGCTAATGTGATATACAGTTGTTTGCATGTGCATTAAAAACATCCAGTATGCAGAAATGGACTATCCACTACGTCATCACGCCACAGTCTGCAGTGAGGACTACTTGAGTTTACAAGGTGAAATGGCCACAGAGTGGTGCCAAAAGCGAGTTGTGATGTGACTGCTATGAACAATCAGTTGTGCCACAGGAGAAGGTAAACGCATTTGAACTGATGCAAAAATGTCTGATGGAAGATTTTGCTTGTCAGTAAAGGCCCTGGCACACTCACGGTGAAGCGATTCCTCAACATTGCTCAGAGCCAAAAAGAAGTTTGAAACAGCTGAGCAATTTCACTCAGACACCGGCCACGCTGGAGAGGCGTTTAGAGGACGCTAAAGACATGTAAAACATCAACTAGTATGACATTAAAATGTGTTATCAATGACCTCATGCCTCATTCTACGAGTAGAATTCACATAGGATCAGTAAAAGTAGCAGGCTTAACTACTCAATGATCCTTTAAAGTAATATATATGCAGTAGATAATGTTTCATTTGTCATGTTTACCATTTGCACTCATAACGCTAATGCACTAACCTATTTCTATTATTGTTATTTATGATGACACTGATACTACTGCAAAGATGGGTGTATAAAAGAGTGTTAATGTGTACTTTGGGCAGATGTTTGAATGGCTTTCAGCTGCAGACAGCACAAGAGTGAAACAGCATATCAAACAACAGTGTGAATGAGCACTCAAGCGTATCTTTAATTCCTTTTGTAGACTATTAAACATTGCTGCAGAAGCTCGCTAATAACTCTGCACGCCGTTGTGTTCATGTTAACTGACCTTAAGTGACTGAATGGGAATTAGTTGTCATCCTCAAAGAAGGTGGAGCTCCAGGTCTCACCTACCCGTGACGTGGACCAATGGCAGTAAGAAGGTGTTTAACAGTGAGTACGAAGTTTTCCTAAAAGTTACTAACTAGCGAGCTGTTACGAACCACCGAAACGAACTAAAAAACAGCCAGATTTTGTTCTAAATGACGTCACACTTGTTCATTCTTCGATTTCGTATGAAGTGTGGGGCCTGAACTCAGCAGAATGGGTTTGTTCATTGAAAGATATCCATATTTCATTCAACACCCACACATTTAAGGACTGGGATGCTGTTAACCGCATGAAACACACCTAAAGGGGCAACAAACACATCAACACCAAACTTTTTGTTTGATAAGCACTTAGATTTGTTAGACACACACACACACACACACACACACACACACACAGTGCGAAGACTCTGGTCTAAAATTGGAGTGCTAATTAACTAATTTTCTCGTTGTCATGTTGCGTATGCTTGACACTATCAGGCGTACTTCCATTATTAATTCGGGCTCTACTCTCATATTCCCTGTCTGTAAGCCCGACCCCCATTATCTTTAAAAAAAACATGGCCAGACTTTTGACTAAACGGCAAAAGGTCCAGTACATATTGAAGCTTTTTTCTGGCCAACAACCACCAACTTAGACAGGAAGAGAGACGTCTGACTGACATGTGAAGTGATCAATCACAGTTCGTATTGTTCCTTAATGCCATTTTAGAGGGTTATATGAGATTTACCACAATAATAGACAGGAGTGGAATAAAGAACAAAATATCCTTTTTTTATGTACAGTGTGAGTGACGCAAATTTTGCAATTGATTTGACGACATGTTGCATGCTTTTCTGTTTATAAAGAGCTTTTCTTTGGAGATTAAAGATGGCATCTAGTGAACATGTAGGCACAGGTAGAGAGAATGCATAGGAGTGTACCGACGGGCAGAGAGAACGAGAGGGTGTAAGGAGGAAAGAGCTACGCTTTAGGAAATAAAATACATGAAGTATTGTCTTTTATATATTTTATCAAGTTCTTACTGTACTGTTTTGTAACATGATTGTTGTGTGATTCTCAGGTCAGCTTATTTTTGTACCCATTAAAATGTCATTAGTGTTTTTGGATGTGGATCTGTGGAGGTGCAATTAAAACTCTCTTAATGAATCAATATCACCACTGGTGGGCTGAAAATCTGCTCTGCCAAAGTCCTCATTAAAATAACACACACCCACACATACACTCAACACCCCCACACACACACACACACACATACACAAATATTCTTATGGAGAATGTCAACTGTCATTGTTTAGCTCTGTTTTGGGTCTGTGTACGAACTTGGCTATATTGTTGCCAAAAGTGAGCTAAATCTGACAAAGCCTTCATTTGGGGACATTTGGGTATTACATTTTTGTTATAGTTAAATTTTAAATTGCAATATAAATGATGTATCAAGCAGATACAAGTACAGTCAAATGTATTCCAAACAAAACGACAGTTTTGTATGAGGAATGGATTGAAACCGAAGGTCTTAAGTCCCATCTCCTATCAGACACATTTTCATCAATTCAAGTGTGATCACATTTCTTTCTAGCACTACCGATGGTGCGTTGTGCAAGCAACTTCTAAAACCTGGGTTCTGGTCCCTTGTGAAGTGTCACATGTAATTGGGCATCCATATAGCACATAAAGACAAAACACAACCCCCCAACTAAGCAGATCTATCGCCAAGGCTTGTGTACTACTGCTGCTCCGAAGAGCCATGTACACCGAGTGTGTGTACAAATTGATTGGCATCCAATCAATTTTATTCTCTCTCTCTATGTCTAACATTTAAATTGCTCAGTTTTGCAGATATTTTGCAGATAGCACATTGCAAGAGTTTTCTTCTCTGAAAACGCTATTTGCTCAGGTGGTGCTGGGGCTTTTCTTCTATCAGCTTGCATGGTAAGGTCTGCTTTTGGCCATGACACATGAAAGTGCATCTTTAACCATTATTTAAAGATAGACAAATCTGGCTGGCACACATTGCTTTCTTAGGTCATTAGATTAAATAAATTCATACATAGCTAGTCTACATCAGTAGTTAAATAAGCTCTGAGCTTTTCTGGTTCAGGTACACATTATGGGGCAGTGGTGGCTCAGTGGTTGAGGCTCAGGGTTACTGACCAGAAGGTTGGGGGTTCAAGCCCCAGCACCACCAAGATGCCACTGTTGGGCCCTTGAGCAAGACACTTAACTCCAGGTTGCTCTGGGAGGATTGTCCCTGTAATAAGTGCACTGTAAGTTGCTTTGGATAAAAGCGTCTACCAAATACATAAATGTAAATATTATGAGTCAGGTCACTAATAGTCAGGTCATTAATGCTATTTGGCTAAGCCACATAAAAATGTAGTTCATTAGTGTTCTGCCATTTGGCCACTGGCCAAGGCACACCTAGCTAGCACACATGGCTCTTCGGAGCAGCAGCAGCAGTAGTACACAAGTCTTGGCGATAGATCTGCTTAGATGGGGGGGTTGTGTTTTGTCTTTATGTGCTATTTGTTGGGGGATTGTTGGTAATGTCTACAGTATTAGTGCAGCAGCATGTCATACATGCTTATGCAGCATGTCTTATGTTTTGTGTAAATATGAAGCAACACCAGCATGTCCAAGTGCTTATACTAGCAGTAGCAGGTCTCCGTACTTGCTTTGCAGCAGGAGCAGCAGCAGCATAGCAGATCTAGTCCACCAAGACTATATCCTATCAATATGTCATGCCCACATTAAAATGCTAAATCTTTCAGAGAACTGTCATGACTGAAATGACCAAAGTTCAGCCATGCAACTCTTATGTGGTGCAAGCTGATAGGTTCTTTCTACTTGTTATCTGTTAGCTAATTGGCTTGCTCACATGTGACATGTTAAGCAAACCAGCTCGCATTGTTCAAGCTAATTGGTCCTTTGTCATGTAATCGGGTATCCAATCAACTTGCGTCTCTTTTTAAAATAACTGATTTTGCTGATAAGCTGGTTTCACTCTTTTTCTCTGAAATTCTCCTTCACCCCAGTGCGTGGTGCCAACCAGTATCAGTGACATAATCTTGGGATTAGTCACATGGCATTTATGGTTCAGGTGATTGACTAAAATGGCATCCATATCTGAGTGCACAAAAATTTGAAAAATGGTAGCATGTTGGCTGGGCACTTCTGAGGGACCATACAGAGGAGTGAGGAAATGGAGAAGCACTAATTACAGTTTTGGGAAGCACCAGCAGGAACCCGCAAATGAGTCACTGGATCTAGAGTGGTTGAATGAGTGATTGGAGCAATCAGCACTCCTCCAGTTCCAGTAAATGTAGCATTTCTAGCTCTAACTAACCACTATATACTATAACTGATTTAGGTGATTCTTTGTGTCTGTCAATGTAAAGTACCTTTACTTAAACCTGAAGTGTGTAATTCCTATTTTCACCAGATGTAATTGTAAAAATATAACCAAGCACATATTGAGAGATTACCAAAATAAACAGATTTAACAGAAAAGATTTGTGGATGCTTTTTGACACAGATGTTTTGGTGTTGTTAAGGGTTAGGTAACCCTAATGCTAACTCTAAACCTAACTTGAACCCTAACTTCCCTATACCCTATAGGGGCGGCTGCGGCTCAGGTGGTAGAGCGGGTCGGCCACTAATCGCAGGGTTGGTGGTTCGGCCCACATGACTCCACGTGCCGAAGTGTTCTTGGGCAAGACACTGAACCCCAAGTTGCTCCCAATGGCAGGCTAGCACCTTATATAGCAGCTCTGCCGCCATTGGTGTGTGTGTGTGTGTGTGTGTGTGTGTGTGTGTGTGTGTGTGTGTGTGTGTGTGTGTGTGTGTGTGTGTGTGTGTGTGTGTGTGTGTGTGTGAATGGGTGAATGGGTGAATAGGTGAATGAGTCACCATGTATAGCGCTTTGAATACCATTAAAGTTAAAAAGGCGCTATATAAGTGCAGACCATTTACCATTATACGCATTGTGTAAACAGCGTAGGGCACCAGAAAATCCATAGGCTGTCCTTACTCGTATGTTATACGTTATTCGCACTCACACTTTCGTGCCATGCCTCACTAACCCTCCCCATCCCCTTCCTAACCTAATAATCACGGTTTTCATTCAGGTTCCCCCAAAAACTCCCCTCATCTGTTAATGGTCAGATAGTCCCGCCCCAAACTCATGCCATTGGTTCAGCCAATGTTTCTATGTCAGGCTGGTTGGGTAACAAACATAGTTTTCTGGCCGAATGTATAGAGACTGAAAGTCTTGATCACCTTTCACTTTTAATGCATCTTTTTTTCCCATAAAATGAAAGTGAATGGTGACTGAGACTGAACATTCTGCCTAATCTCCTTTTGTGTTTCACAGAAGAAAGGAAGCCATACAGGTTTAGAGCAACATCATTTTGGGGTGAACTATCACTTTAAGTGCACGAGTCACTACAACAGGTGTTGTGTCTGGCAACCTGTTCAGAAATAATGAAGTCCAACAGGAGGCTGACATCTGTGTGATCACACCAGCCACATAAATTATGACACGAGCGTGCACTACATACACACACACTATTTCTTTCCCTCTATATATAGCTCAATAAATCCTATAATCTTTGTAGTTTTTTATAACACCACTATTTTGATATAAATCCTGACATCTGCAGTCTGCTCAATGTGTTGATGACAGAAGCTCTATTACACATCCTCGCACTTGAAGGATGCACAGATTGCAGGTACAGTGCTTTGCACATGCATCAGTCATGAGAAAGTGTAATATGTAGACAGCAAACTTGATTGCAAAATGCACTACTATGGATATGGCAATTCATCGGATTGAAATGCCCAAAATGACAGCCCTAGTAAACTCTAAATATGTCATCTACTGACGAGACTCATTTTTGTTCTTTAATTATTTAAATCTATTAAATGGAAGGATTGGTACTTGACATACAAATGGACATCCGGCCAGCAATCTCTGTAATATGATTAAATAAAGTGCATTAGCCTATAATAATAAATAACTGTGACCGTTCCTGCCTGACCGGCAATATTGAGACCACAACACGGTCATAAAAGAACCACTTATTGAAATCCAGAGCTCTAAAATAAAAGAGATGCTCCTAAAATCATGCACCTGCTATTTTTAGTTTATGATTTGGTTTGCTAGAAGAACCACGAGCTATAACGTTTATTTATATTACAAACTATATTATAAAACATAAATATTAATGAATGTTTATGGTTTTGTGATTGAAAAAAATGCATTCAAAAAGCAAAGGCAACCTATTAATATCAGCTAACTGTGTAATAATAAAACAACACACACACACACACACACACACACACACAAACACACACACTCACACACACACACTCACACACACACACAAACACACACACACACATTCTCACACACACGCGCACATACAGTCACACACACTCTCTCTCTCTCTCTCTCTCTCTCACACACACACACTCTCTCTCTCTCACACACACACACACACACACACACACTCTCTCTCTCTCACACACACACACATACTCACACACACACACACACACAGGCGGTGGATATAAAATATTAAAATTCTCATTAAGCGGGTGATAAGAGAGAGGAGATAATGGCATGAGAGAGGAAGATAGGAACAGAAAAACACAGATGAGAATGACGGGACAGAGGAAGCAAGAGGAAATAAGGGATAAAAGATGTTGTTTGTCTTTAAATTGAAAGGTTGGACTGATTTATCAATTGTGGGTGATAATGATAACCAATAATGGTTTTTATGTTATGGCCGATATTCGATACGATGGCCGATATCAACTTTGTCTCACACGTTTCTCCTAGAATGCCACAGAAAAAATAAAAGCAAACAGTAGAGAGCTCACTGATTCTTGAGATAAGGGACAAAACATGTCTTACACACAAAAGACATCTTTCTTTAAAAAATCAAGAAATTCATACCAATACAAATACTGGAAAAGTTAAATCTAAAGGAAATGTGTATACTCAGGGCATTATTACTTATATTTTAAAACAATTTCATTAGAATCTGTTTTAATGTGTGCTTTATTCTTGGAAGCTCATGTAACTTAACCCGTCCTCAGCAAGAGGTCACAATGTTAAACTGCTAAACAAAGTGTTTAAAATGCAACAAATTCATAAATATAAACATCAAATGAAAGCATCTGTAAGATATCAAACAATACATTAAGAAAACTTAAAATTATATTTTCCATAAAAAACTGCCTATCAAAGTTGTGTCCTCACTTTGCGTCAAAACACAAAAAGTGTTGTCATAAAAACCTGTTCCCTTACATCAGTCATTGTTGCAAATGTGAGCACATTTTGAGATATTGTTGAGATCTCTTCTGAAACTCTAGAAGAGAAACAGGATCCCTTGTCTCTGGAGAAATCTGAGAAGCAGGAGACTTTACCAAAAGTCTGAATCTTAATTGAATCTAATTGCTGTCTTGGAGAAACAGTTCAGATATATAATATACTGTTACTGTGACCAGGAGGTGGGCTCAAATGGAGGAAGGAAGGAAGAATTTTGTTTTACAATGACTTTATTGATATATTTTACACACCTACATTAATAATATCCCAGTGCCTGACTATCACAAATTGTGCACAAAGTTTAATTGTCACACCATATTTTATGAAAACCCATAACATTGTTTGAAAGTCTATAATAAGAACATTTTAACTTCAGCCTAGTGGTGACCAATCCCTTAAACATCATCTCAGGGTCTATAGTTGCACATTTTACCCCTTTATTTTCCCATGTCTTCCATATTGCTAGTTTTGCCATTCCTAACAAATAACTTTAATGAAAGAAAGAAAGAAAGAAAGAAAGAAAGAAAGAAAAGAAAGAAAGAAAGAGAGAAAGACAGAAAGACAGAAAGAAAGAGCTAATAGAAAAGAGTAAACATGTTCCTTTAAGACACTTGAAACAAAAATACACACCTTCATTCTTAAAAAGCCCCAGAGTTTTTGTGGTGCCATCTTTATTTATTATTGAAGATCTATAAATGATGCGGCCATCACTGTAGTATGTGGTAAAATCCACTGAAGATGTAGTACTCTGCTTCATTTAATAGGGGTTTCATTTTAACTCTAGTATTCACTCACACAGACCCACACAAACATGCAAACACAATCCAATAAAACCCATCTGTCCATTTTCTGTCTTTCTTTTTTCAAAAGTCTTTCTTTTGAAAAATACATTTATTTGATTTACAGCTAAAGGAATATTTCTGTAAACATGGTAGACCTGCCATCAATATGGAGTGCCATAGACTCAAGAGCAGAAGAAGCGGAAGAAGAAGAAGAAGAAGAAGAAGAAGAAGAAGAAGCATAATAATAATAATAATAAATATAGCTGCAAGCAGCGATACTGGGGTCAAGCCAATTATCGGCACCATGAGCAACAAAGGAAGATTTGTGACATATTTTTGTTTAGAGTCCAGTGAACAGTGTATGAGGAGTTACAAAAATGTACGTTTCAATCATAAAACCCCCATTTATTTAAAAAAAAATTTTGTCCAGAATGTGGCGCTGTTCTGAAACTGCTCAGGTAGTATCTGGGCATGAAGGAAAGAATTCAACAGTTATAAGCCAAAATAGCCATTAACTAAGACCTGCAGTCCTGCCATTATCTTTTGAAAATACTGGATATGCTAATGCCATAGACAGTATTTCAGTTTTTTAGTTAATCTAGATAGTAATAAACCAACTCATCAATTCTTCATATCCTTGAGAACAGCTAAACGAGTTGCAAAATGCATGGCATGAGATTTTTACAGTGCTTAAATCTGTTTGTATAATATGTCTCAAATGCTCAGCAGCAAAAATGTAAAAAATTAAAAAATGACTCTTTAAATTCTAAGGGTGAGAGAGGGTGGAACGTATGTAAGGGATAATGTACGGTCAGCCGTTTGTTATAGCAAAATAAACCCAGACTGTGATCAGGACACCGATGCATGTTGGAGTACTCTTGTATCACCCTGAAGGGGTTTATTTTTATTATCCTGCTTATTACATGGCTACAGCTACTAACCAAATTAATAAATAAATGTACATAAAATATTTATTTGCATTAACACTGAACAGCTGAAATGAACTTCTGGTTTGGAGTTCTGTTGGTGTTTACTTTGTAAAAATGACCATCTGACTCTTCATTATTCAGCCTATTACAAGACTACTTGACAAATAAATAGACAAATGCACATGAAATTCATTTATTTGCTGAATTGTAGAGATCGCACAGTGATCCGAGAAGCAGGAAAGATGACTCACAATACCCAGATGAGCGGAGATACTCAGAGATATCAAACTGCTAGATGCCATTGACCAAAATCAAGATTCAGTAGTTCACATGTTATTGTAATCCTGAAGTGAGGATAGTGTAAACATGTTTGGCTCACTGTCCCAGGTGGAGCGCTCAAGGCTCAAGACTTCACCCAACCTCGAATACTTTGGGTGGGGCCTTGCTGAGCCTTGTTGGGTAAGAAGGGCAGATATTCCACAAAGGATAGAATAAGTGGTTGGCATGTGTGGAGGCAGCCTGACACTAGGGTCTGCTTGGGGATAGGGAACTGAAGAACTAGGGGGATTGGATCCAGAGGAGGCAGGGACTGAATAGAGTAAAGAATAGGCAGAAACAATGAAGAAATGGTGGCGGTTACTGCTGCATCGAAATGAGCTCTCGCAAGAGCTAATATTGCACTGGAGGGATCGCGGTCTAGCTGGGGGGATCGTTGCCGCATCCAACAGGAGGGCCCTTAAAGCATATGGGAGGGCCCTTATCATGTACAAACAAGGCTGTTTGGAACAAGCCCTCCAACACAGGAAAAAATGGGATGGATCCCTGAACTTTAATTAACTTTGGTTAAATAGAACGATTTTTACGTGTTAAGCCGGTCGGAACAGATTTAGCTGTGGAATGCGCTGGATGGCCAATGGCCCAGCGAACAGATTTGGTGCGATGGACGCACTTATTGTCCGATGAATGGACAACCTGATTTAGACGTTAGAGCACCTTTTTGGTATGAAGTCGGTTGGTACGGATGTAGCTGTGGAATGTGTCGGATAACCAACGGCCCAGAGAACGGATTTGCTGTGATGGGTAGCACCTATTGACTAATAGATGAACTAGCTGATAGAGCTTTGTGCACTTTTGGTTGGTACTGATGTAGCTGTGAAATGTGGGCTACAGTGGTCGCGGCACCGAGTGGCTTGGGTATAAGTTTGCTGGGATGTTGGATGCGAGAACCAATTTAAGGTGTTTTTGGAACCAGAATATTGACGCTTCCTGGTTGTTGTCATCTGTGAGAGCAGGTCACTTGGGAATTTAACTTGGGACCCTCTATAATACGGGTGTTATGCAAGTGATTAGAAGAGCTGGAGGGGGGGTCTGAAGGTTGAAAATGAATTGAATGTCCTCTTTGTTGATCTGATTTGCGTAAAATGGTATAGTGCATATACTGCAGCCTAATGACGTAAGGTTTGCATGGCGATTCGAACGGGTAACCCTGGCATGCAATCGAATGAGGGTCCTCTCTACATTCTGCATTGTGAGTGGGAGCTTTATATATCCTCAGAAGTATTGAGGAGGCGGCGGATAGTTCTTTGTTGGAAACAGCGTCTTCGTGGGGATGGAGCTGTGTCATGGAACCGATCTGAGCACTTCGTGCCCAGTTTCTGCTTTGGTGTTTGTACATATGTTAAAATAAATGTTTTTTTCAGTTTTTGTACTTCTGGTCTCCCTATTGTTACAGCCTTAGAGCCGGTTTATAACAAATGGGGGCTCGTCCTTACTCTTTAAAATTAATTTGGATTGGTATATTCATTTACAATGCGTCTTGATTGATTCATTGATGGGTCAAATTTGTTAGGAGACGAACTTGATTATTTGTTAGGTTAGTATTGCATTGAAATTAATTTATGATTTTTGTTTTTAAGTTCCTTTTGGAAAATTACAGGTTGAGATTTTATTCACTTCCTGGTGTTTAAAGGCGCTTAGCTCTGGGGAGTTGCATGAATTCTAAGTATAGAGATAGTTGGGGGGGCGGGGGGGCGGGGGATTCATTAGGGAAAGTAAGTTATTCTCTGGGAGTGTAGGGTCTGATGAATGCTCACTGTGTATTTGTGATGTATTTTTGATTCCTAAATTTAATGAACTCGACCCTGATGAGTTTTTTTCGTTGTTTGAAAGTATAGCTGAGGTACGTAATTGGCCTGCAACTGATAGTGTGGTGATGCTTCAAACTGTCATAACTTTCTTTCTTTCTTTCTTTCTTTCTTTCTTTCTTTCTTGTCTGTCTATCTATCTATTTATCCATCCATACATCCTTCCATCCATCTACCCACCCACTTATTCATCCATCCATCCATCCATTTATCCGTCCATCATATCTAGCTTCCATCCATCCATCCATCCATCCATCCATCCATCCAAATTAATATAAACAAAGAGGCATACACTGCACTTACAATAGAGGATAGGAAGGATTATGATAACGTAAAATCCACTATCCTGAAAGCTTACGAACTGGTTCCAGAGGCGTATCGCCAACACTTCAGGAGTTGGAGAAAAGGTGAGAGGCAAACCCCTGTAGAGGAGGTGAGAGAGCTTTCTGTGCATTTTGAACGATTATGCACCGCTTCTAACGTAAATACTTTTGAAGGGTTGCGTGACATGATTATGTTAGAACAGTTCAGAAACACTGCCACTGACCACATTGCTTTATATATCAATAAAAACAAGCCAAAAACTGCTGCCGAAGCTGCTATGTTGGCAGATGAAATTATATTGACACACAAAAGTGGGTATGGGGACGCTTGTTTATTTGGCAGTGTGGGTCATCGAGAGAATATTTTTACGCAGTGTTCATGGAAGCTTGATTATTTGCCCTCTTCTCCTAAATCTGATAACCTTGATTGTAGAAAGGCAAATTCGAAATCTGTTTGTCACTATTGTTTTAATACTGGGCATTGGAAAAATGAGTGTCTTGTTTTGGCAGGAAATTCAAAGTCCCATATTGAAAATAGACCCAATACAGATTCTGTTGCTCCTACGTTAATGGCTGAAACCTTCGCCTGTGCTTTCTGCATCTGTTTTAGAGCCGATGAATGTAAGTGTTGATTCCGAAGCAAACTTTCAAAATGATGCTCCTTTTATTACGGACGGTCTCGTGTCTTTGTCTGGTTGTACGGATAGTGCACCAGTTAAGATTTTAAGAGATGCAGGTGCATCTGAATCTTTAATCTTGGAAACCGTTCTACCTTTCACTGTTGTGTCAAGTGCAGAAAAGAAAGTTTTGATTTGAGGAATTTTACTATAAATTTGTCCATTCCTTTGCAAAACGTTAACGTCTGGTTTGGTCTGTGAGGAGGTGGATAGTGTTTCAGTAATATTGGGCAATACTTTGGCAGGGGGGCGAGTGTGGCTAGATGTTACTCCTCCACCCATAGTTATGTCGACTCCACTGATCACAAAGTCCGATGAACTCGTGCAGGAATTTCCTGAAGTGTTTACGTCCTGTGCAGTGACATGCGCAATGAGCCGTGCTTCGCTGTTTGAAAATAAATAAATGTCAAAGTTGGTTGTACCTAGTTTATCTGCCCTCTCTCCTATTTCTCACAATGACATGGTGGATGAGTTGCGTTAGTTGTGTTTTTTTAGCACGATTAGGTGTTGCAAGACACATGATTAAACATAGCATCTGCAGACACCTTTGGGAGAAGTCAAGAGACGCTTATGATTTCAATATTTGTTATTGCGTATTGATAGAGGAGCCATGCTAAATTCAATAGCCTGTGAGCCATCGAGGGTGGAGAAAGTCTAGCAGGATGTTTGAGGCACTGTACTGCTTTGGGGATCATGGCAAATAAAGAGTAAGGAGTTTAGACTGCACTGACTCAGACAGATTAGATTGATTTAGGAGCCATAGGAGGCCTGTGGGCAATGGAAGAAATAACATTTATACAGTTGAGTAATACAGGAGAAATGCACGAGCAGCCATAATGTTGATAGGTGGGTCTATGCAGGTGAATAGGAGGAAACTTTAATGTAGAGGAGAGATACTATTCTCATCTCCTTACAATTGTAAAGGATGGGCAGAGGATGCAGAGGCAAACTTAAATTGTTTGCTGAATTCAATTTCTGTATAATTTGTTAAGCGATGCCAGGATACTTGCTTGCATGTACAACATCATTAAAGTGGTGATTTGTCATTGAATTAGAAGGCACCTGAAACAAAGAACTAGTATGAATATCTGTGGTCTGATATTTATTTAAAGCTTAAGCTTAAGGCTTGGAGCTTAGTAGATTGATGTCCAACGTAATGCGAGTAATTCAATTAACTCTGTATTAATACCATGGGGTGTCTCGTCTCGTTCTGATGAGGACGTACAAAACAATTATTTGGAAGTTTGTGCCTGAGAACTGGATTTAATGAAAAGGCCTACTATATGGGCACTATCTGTAGTGTGGTGAATAAATATGGCTTATTTATAATGATAACCTGTAATATGAACTACAGAATAGCTGAAATATTCTGAAATGATGGATTGATTTCCCCTGGAGAGAAAAGTAATGTAATAGTCTATAGAGTTATACATTTGATTAGATGTTTGTAAAAGCGCTTGCTTTATGGTTATTGGAGCTGCATGGCGAGGTGATCTCAAATGCTTCGAGGAGTCGAGACATGTTTGCGGAACGATTCATGAACGAGTTGTGACCCTGGATGCGACCCGCTGCTTGCGGAGCTGAATTCGGCTCGGTCTGTTCAGACAGAAGAAGTTTACAGCTGGAGGATGGTGCTGCGGCAGCAAGCTCGCACTAAAATGTCTGCAATCACTGTTTGGAATGTTTGGAATTAGAGTAGCGAGTAATTAAGAAAGGAAAATCACTTGTTGCATGATTGCCTCTGAGTTCCAACTGGGAAAAATCACACTCCAAAGGGCAGCTTCGGGAATAACTTAACGATTGCGATGGAAGAGTTTATCTGATGAGGGCAAATGCTTCGCATAGTGTAGTGGGTCATCGAAATCTGTCATGGGTAAGTGGGCGGAGCTTAATGCCAGAAGAATCGTTGCAGCATAGAGGTAAGCAGCTGTTTATATACGCTTACTCTGGCAATGTGATTGGT
>NC_068276.1:60781502-60901502 GCF_025860055.1 Xyrauchen texanus
AGAAGCATCAGTGCAGAGGGTTCCTCACAGAATTTGAGGATGCAGCTTTAATTCAAGTTTACAGTAAAAGAGTTGAGGTTTTCAGAGTATTAATAGCGGTAGTCAGTTAGGTTTGTCCAAGATAGGAAAAAGTATGGAATGACTTGTGAGATTTCAGCCATTGATGACAGTGGGGAAAACTTCACGGGTGTAAAGACAGCTTGGAAGGGCAAGAGACGCCCCTCTAAAAGGTCTACTGTACTGAGCCTTGGAAACTCACCGGGAATTCAGGAGGGACCTGTATCAGCCAATCCAACCAAAATGCCACATTCTCATCCCCATCCAGGAACACACCAAAGTCTATGTCTTGTAGAAATTGGTGCAAATCTAAGTCTTCAGGGCTGTTGTAAATAAAAACACTACACTCTTAATTTCAGGTATGAAAGAAGGAAGGTAACATTCAATGCAGTGATTGCCTTTGAGACTATTTATTTACTCATGTGTTTAAAAGACAAGCTATTGAAGCATACCGGGTACAATCACTTTCTTTATTTAAATAAATAAACAAACAAACAAACAAATACTATATTTTGGTCAGACTAAATGGCTGGTCCACAAGGCAGATTGATGCATTGTTCAGGTGCTTCAGTACAAAAGAAAAACAATATTATTATCAAAATATTCATTTTAATGTCTTTAATACATGTTTAAAGGACACAGGCGCGATCAGCTTATCATCTTGGTCTGGCTGACTTTTGTTGCAAGAGCTGTACATACAAGGTAGTTTGAGGGACATATATTTTAAAAGCGCTACAAATAGGTGAGCCGCCGTCCTTTGCTTCTATATCTCTGTCTATACCTTTTGCCAAGGACCGTGGCCAGATACTTCTTCACGGCCATTTGCTTCCGGTAGCGACTGTAGCTGTCCGTGAAAACCCCGTCCGAGTGACGCTTTGAAAGCGGCTCATTGTCGTCCTCTATTGTGTTCCCTCCTCTGTGTGAGAGTGGAAAAAAACAACGACAAAGCCTGCGTTATTAGAACTTAGGATCACTAAACACTTGACATTGACTTTGTTTATTTGCTCATCAGCAATACATCTATTAGAAGTGTCTTCTCGGATGTCAGTAAGATAAATAATGATTTAGAATGTTTGTAAATCTCAAGCCTATCTCACGAGAATTCGTCACAATAGTACGAGGTGCCGAATTCGACAATAAAAGATGCTTCCCTCATGTCCTTGTAGTTCCCAGTGAGGCTTTTGTTCCGTGGTGATCCAAAACTGTGTTTTCGTAAGTTTAACCCCTAACCCAAACCCCATCCCTAACCCTAACCATAGAGCGTAAACATAGCCATAATTTTAATGTTAAAAGCCCTGATGTGTAATACGGAAGAAAGCGACACTTCCAGATCTCTGAGATGTCTGTTTTAGATCTTTTCATCTGCAAAGCATCACAATCTAATTAACATCGGCTAAATATCTTAAAAAGATCAGATTTACAAACAGTCTAAATTATAAACGTCTCAAATACATTCTGTGTCTTACTGACATCCGAATGGAAACATCTTATAGGCATATTGCAGATGAGTAAACAACCTAAAATATATGTCTTCCAGACACATCAAATAGACGTCATTCAGCAGATGTCTTTGAGACATTTATTTAGACTGTTTGTGAATCTGATCTTTTTAAGATGTTTAGCAGATGTCTTTGAGATGTTTATTTAGACTGTTTGTGAATCTGATCTTTTTAAGATGTTTAGCAGATGTCTTTGAGACGTTTATTTAGACTGTTTGTGAATCTGATCTTTTAAAGATGTTTAGCAGATGTCTTTGAGATGTTTATTTAGACTGTTTGTGAATCTGATCTTTTTAAGATGTTTAGCAGATGTCTTTGAGATGTTTATTTAGACTGTTTGTGAATCTGATCTTTTTAAGATGTTTAGCAGATGTCTTTGAGACGTTTATTTAGACTGTTTGTGAATCTGATCTTTTTAAGATGTTTAGCAGATGTCTTTGAGACATTTATTTAGACTGTTTGTGAATCTAATCTTTTTAAGATGTTTAGCAGATGTCTTTGAGACGTTTATTTAGACTGTTTGTGAATCTGATCTTTTTAAGATGTTTAGAAGATGTCTTTGAGACGTTTATTTAGACTGTTTGTGAATCTGATCTTTTTAAGATGTTTAGCAGATGTCTTTGAGACGTTTATTTAGACTGTTTGTGAATCTGATCTTTTTAAGATGTTTAGCAGATGTCTTTGAGACGTTTATTTAGACTGTTTGTGAATCTGATCTTTTTAAGATGTTTAGAAGATGTCTTTGAGACATTTATTTGAACTGTTTGTGAATCTGATCTTTTTAAGATGTTTAGCAGATGTCTTTGAGACGTTTATTTAGACTGTTTGTAAATCTGATTTTTTAAGATGTTTAGCAGATATTAAATAGATTGTGATGCTTTCCTTATGAAACACTCTTAAACAGACATCTCTGAGATATATGTGTGCTATCTGGGTTATGTGTGCCAACATTTTATTTTGTTATTCATGGCGCCAAATAGAAAATAAATAGTTTGAATGGAAAGTGTGAATTAGTGTCGGTTAGCCCTACTTTTATAAAATGTTGGTCTATACACAGACAGTCTTTGGCTGTTGAGTTTTTTATCCTCGCATTACACTTTAAAGTGTGAAAGCTTAAAATAGTTTAACTTTTTAAAAACAAAAACTCATAGCTTGAGCCTTTCCTGATAGCACCCCAGAAAGCACACGTGTATCTCCGAGATGTCTGTTTTAAATAATTTCACCTGAAAAGCATCACAAACTAATTGAATAATCTGGTAAACATCTTAAAAAGATCAGATTTGCAGATGTGTCTAAATAATCATCTCAAAGTCATCTGCTGAATGTCATATTGACATCCGAGACATATTTATTGTCATATACCTTATATGTATATAGATATATATGTACCATATATCTTATAGAATTATTGAAGATGTGCAAACAATGTAAAAAAAACAATGTTTTCCAGATGTAAACACACGTCATTCAGCATATGTCTTTGAGACGTTTATGATATGTTAATCTGATCTTTTTAAGATGTTTAGCAAATATTAGATTGTGATGCTTTCCAGATGAAAAGCTCTTACGTGTGATATCTAAGTTGCATTCTGTTTCATTCAATTGCGCTGCTTTCTGAATTGTAGAACGTTTCCTGTGTGAACGCCCTTATTTTCGCTCACATCTTTTTAAAGCAAGCCCCCTCTCTCTAAATCTAGCTGTTATGGTTACCGAAAACAGCAGGGGGGCTCAAACCTTATTTAGATTCAGATCCCTCCCCCTAGTAATTCACACCCTGCAAACTAGGGAATAAGGAAATGAAACATTGAAATTGACTTGAGGTGCATGAGGGACCCCTGAGAAGGTGCTACTGATTAAACACATAGCACGGTCATGTCATCGAGAGAGAAATAGACAAAGATGGAGAGATAGAAATAATATTCTTACCCCACTCGTTTCGCCATCAGTGCATGTAGGTATTTCCGTGCTGATAACTGCCCGAGCGCTTTCCTGTAGGCTTTATTAAACATCCCATCAGCGTGCCTTTCCATTCTGGGGTGACAAAATGCCAAACAGATTGTACAGCAACATGTCAATCGTTTTCCAGCACTTAGGTCAACTTCAGCAAATAAAACCTAACCTTTTAGTCTAGGCATTTTTAAACTCACTACAATCAGCTGCACTAAATTTGACAATCACACAAATGAACAAACACTTAGGACAGAGAGAGTGTCCCGTTTTGGGAATGCTAAGGGAAAGAATGAGGGTCCGGTAAAATAGAAAGATTGTTACCTTTTCGAGGGAGGATAAAATAACGTGTATGCATCATCAGAAACTGAAGGAGAGCTCTGAATAGTGATCTGGTCACTGTCAAAGGTAAGATCCGCTAATGAGTTTCCCTCCTCATCAAATCCCGCAGTCTCCATTCTGTAATAAGACATGAAGTCGTATTTAATTGATGTAAAGTGACTCTGGCATGCAGTGAAAGTGATAATAAAAAGACTTGAATGTTCAAGTACGACTAATTGTAAATACTCTATATTTATAATACTTTATTATATGTGCAATTATGACTATTTATAAATACTGTGTATTTATAATAGTTTTATATGTGTATATATATATATATGTATATATGTGTGTGTGTGTGTGTGTGTGTCTTGAAAGTGCAATTACAAATATGAATAAATACTGCATATTTAAATACTTTAGAATATGTCTTGAAAGTGCAAGTATATATATATACACATACATTTTTATAAATACTAATCACGCAAGAAAATATTACATATTTTTGTCCAAAACGCGTTAAAATAATGTATATCAAAAAAACAAGCGAGAAGTAATTCTAGTGAGTCACCTTTATTTTTTACCATTGTGCCTTAGAGCCTATTGTGTACCTTTTTTTTTTTTTTAATCCATACCGGATAACAAAATGTTCAAGGTTCTTTCAAAATAATTTACACTACCATATAGAAAAAAAAGAAACTACAACAACAACAAAAAAAAAAAGACGGATTTTCTGATCAAAGAAATAAAGCGCGCGCACACGGACACTTTAGTATTTCCTTTCGATATCGCGCGGGAAAAAAAGAAACGTCACGTATATATATATTCATTTTGTTGAGATTTTTTTTTTATGTATAGCCTATATTTTTATTTTTTTTATTTATTTAATTATTATTATTATTATTATTATTATTATTATTATTATTATTATTATTATTATGTGTGCCCGTTTTACCGACCATCCCTACCACTGTACCATCCTCGGTCAACGGTATACAAATATCTTGTTAGGGCGTTAGGTGCGACGCACGTCCCATTTCCGTACCTGACGTTTGGATAGCTGAGAGGAGAACATACGCTGCAGTGCACGAGCAGCCCGTAGATGAAGAAAGCAAGCGTCGTTTTGCTGCTCGTCATCATTCTGTAAGAGAAAGATATAAAATAGTTAGAGTGCATAAAGCATCATTATGTCTAAGAGCACAAATCTGCTCACAACTTTGATCTCGCTTTGAGGAAATGTTCTGTGTTCCTCCCTGCTGTTGCATTGTCCTCCCATAATAATAAGTGTGTCTCTGAGACAACTAATGCTTGGCGTCATTAAAAAGTGCAACTGCTCCCCAAAAAATCTGTACACTCTATAACAGTCACTTTTAGCCTCAAATTGAATTTTGGGGAAATAAAATAGGTAGAACATACCTCCGGCAGCGCGCGGATGCTGTCCAGTGGAGATGCGACCACAAGAACGAGATACAATCTCAAGCTCTCTCTCTCTCTCTCTCTCTCTCTCCTCCCTCTCTGCTTTTTAAACTTTACTACGCGTCGCTTTAAATCAATGCAGCACTAAAATTAAAAGTGCTTTACTCAGATCTCCTTAATGAGGATAGAGTGATCATTTGTCTCCATCTCTCAGCAGTAGCGCGAGATTTTAGTCTTCGAGCCTCTTCTTCAAGCCCTTTTCACTCCCCTCGTTAGGGATCATGCCGACGTCATCGGCCCTTACTATGGCGAGATTGCTGTACTTTTCCTCCCTCAAGTCATAAAGTTTATTTTGGGGGCTTAAGCTTCAAAAAAAAAAAAAAAAAAAAGAGAAGAAAACAAATCTCAGGTGAATACAAATATTTGCAGGCCTTTTAATTTATTTAAATGTGTGCGCTTGATGTCAGATGTGGTCGCGTGCTCTTCAGGATGGTCATTCTCTGTGATGCATTGCTCAGTGCTCATTTTCTTTCAACAGACTTGCAGATACTAAGCTATTGGTGTTCCTGAATTAACATGTTTCTAGCCAACATACTCTTGAGTAACTGAATGGAAAGTTTAATCAGAGGAAAAATGAACAATCACCAAAATATGGCCCTTTTCCATGTTTCAATAGCCTACATTGAATGTATGGATTTACGTGTGATTTAAGCACCGTGCACGTGTCAATGCAGACCTTCAAAGTTGTGTAGCCTACTCGTTATCTACTCTTTGCATTCTCAATGCGTGCATGCAAAACTTGAAGGAATGAATCATCCTGGCGCGCGCTTTGACGTCATGTGACGAACTGTGTGGTCCAAAGGCCTACTGATGAGTCGGAAAATGACGCACTAACTCATAGTAAATAAATAATAATAATAATAAGAAAGAAAAAACCCTATGAGACAGAGCGCGCCATCAACTGTTTAAGAGGGAGAAACACAAAATAATCAAATGAACATGCAGAACAGGTGCAATAACCGTATTGACACAATAGATTGGAAGGCCCCTTGGGAAAAATGCACTTTTGATTTGATTTTCTACTAAAGCAATAAGTACTAACAAAAACCACAACACTTTCCTAAACACCTCTTTGTTACTATGCACTGCAAAATTTACTTTTAAAATGTTGTCAATATACAGTAAATATAATATTATACTTACTATACATGTTTTATATACAGTATACAGCACATATACATTATATTGGTACTTGTGTGTGTATATATATATATATATATATATATATATATATATATATATATATATATATATATATATATATATAGAACACTGGTCCTCGAATCTGATTGGACGAGAGACATTCCATGAGCACTGATGGTCTGACACCATCAGCACTCCGACGCTTCATTGTGTCTATCACTCCACTTGTGTTCATGCTGTTCTAAACTAAAGTGTAAGAGCAGTGCAGATCTGTTATGAGCTAATGTTTGTCTTTATTTTTGACATTACATATGTTAGCCAGCAGGTGGTGGAAAAAGATAATTTTTGTGAGTAATATGAGCCAGTTGGTGACGTAAAGTGAATCCGTTAGTCATTGTTTACATACAACAGCGCTCCATGATCGCTCGTATTAGCACTACACTACTTAAGCTTGGACATTGTTTTAAACGGCTTTAAATGAACAACTTCAGCATTAAGGCTCATCGCAGCTGAGAGACACAACAGACTGTTTGATTACAGAACTCGAGGCACTTACCGAAGTTTCCACATTGGATACATACTGTTTAAAATGGCGGAGGACATCGCTGTTTATATAGTGAATGACTCTTGCATGGCTACCACGAAATAGGGAGAAATACCCCCGCTTGGACCCTATTTATCCACTTAGAAAACTGACCTTCAGAAAGCTGACAACATCTCTGCTTGGGTGTGGCAACAGGTGATCGCACATGCTCCGTCTCTCTCTCTCTCTCTCTCTCTCTCTGTCTCACACACACACATTTACATGTTCACTGAACAGTTGTATTTAAGCAATATCACACTCGCAATCATGCAATATGGTCCTATATCAGCACTGCTGTAATTACCAACGGCACCCTGCTGCTGAATCACAGCAGTGCTGATATAGGATCATATTGCACTTTTGCTTGTGTGATATTACTTAAATATATATATACTGTATATTTTTAAATATTTAAAGATAACTATGTGTAATTATTTCATCATTATATATTGAATTATTGTTATATGAGGGGCTTTCTCGCAAATATTTGTATATGTGATTAAATGCGATTAATCACGATTAACTAATCGGAACATCATTTAATTAATTTGAATACAAATTTGTATCGATTGACAGCCCTAATATATATATATATATCAGTATATATATAAACTAATATATGATTAATTATAGTTATATATAACTACTCTTATTTGTATTAATGGTGTAAAATACAGTCAATCAATTAATTAATTAAAATGATTGAGGGTTCAGCCTTAAGCACTTTGATCATTATATTATATTGTACATTTAGTTTAATTGAACCCCTTTCATAAATGTCAGGTTGAGTAGTTATGCCACTTAAATATTGTAATTGCATACAGAGGTTTACCCCATTACTTGTTTTATGTTTAATGAATTGTTTTGTGTTTCATAATTGTTTAAAGGCTATTTAATGGCGGATATCCTGACAATAATGGTGGAAATGTTACATTTTTGTTGTCAATACTTTAAGGTACCATATATATGTCTATACACAAATACACTTTTGAAAATAACCCCCAATATTGTACTGGAGTGAAAAGTATGACAACGCTTCTGCCTTCCTGTACATATAAAATAAAGCACAGAGCTAATCATATGCTTTCAAAGCTGGTTTAGGATGAATTAACCAGTTGGGGAATTTTGTTTGTTTTCAAACCCAATTTAATGTTACATTTCTACCGAAGTGTGTTTGAAATCATGCGAGTAACTGATTTTCCAATAAATGAATGAATGCTAATTGTTGTGAACTTTTTATTTTTCGTCTAAAGGGCTAATTTAGGTATCTAAAGAGTCAAAATTATTAAATCTTGCAGTTGCACTCAAGATTAGAATCTGATTAATTTCCAGTTAAATATCTATATTTATAGCCTTTTCTCCCAATTGTTATATTTTTTAAATAATGGCTTCGGGGGTCTGGGTAGCTCAGTGAGTATTGGCGCTGACTATCACACCTGGCGTCGTGAGTTTTAATCCAGGGCGTGCTGAGTGACTCCAGCCAGGTCTCCTAAGCAACCAAATTGGCCCGGTTGCTAGGGAGGGTAGAGTCACATGGGGTAACCTCCTCGTGGTTGTGATTAGTGGTTCTCGCTCTCAATGGGGCGTGTGGTGAGATGTGTGTGGATTGTGGAGAGTAGCATGAGTCTCCACATGCTGTGAGTCTCCGCGGTGTCATGCACAACGAGTCACGTGATAAGATGCGCAGATTGACGGTTTCAGAATTGGAGGCAACTGAGACTTGATCTCTGCCACCCGGATTAAGGTGAGTAACCGCACCACCACGAGGGAGAAAATTGGGAGAAAAGGCGATATATTATTAAAAAACAACAACAACAACAAAAAACTAAACAAAGTGGCTTCATTCTACAACATATTGCCTCTTTATAACAACATTTGTATTTACATTTATGTGTTTCGTGGATGCTTTCTTAACCTATAAGAAACTGCACAG
Source organism: Xyrauchen texanus (assembly GCF_025860055.1). Classification (NCBI taxonomy): domain Eukaryota; kingdom Metazoa; phylum Chordata; class Actinopteri; order Cypriniformes; family Catostomidae; genus Xyrauchen; species Xyrauchen texanus. The sequence goes on from NC_068276.1 coordinate 60,790,462, forward strand.
ATCACGTAGCAATTGTGAATAACAAAAATACTTTTATATGACAGCTGGTCTGGAATGTGCATTTTGAAACACGCACACAAAAAGAAAATATAATTCTCATTTCCAAGGTTCTGCAAACTGCCGAGAAATCCCCCTGGAGAGTTAATGGAACAAAGAAGCTTCATTTAATGATGGCAACATTCTGCTTATGCTCCACAACCCACTAAGGTCAGCCTTAAACACACACATATTTCTATATTTCTCATGTATTAATTAAGAGTGGTACTACACTGAGTCAGGCAGTGTCACGTCATAAACGATCTACTTTTGTCCTGAGCAATAACCTGTGTTTGCGTTTTGAACAATGGCTCGTCTGAACATATGCTTCTGTTTGCAGTGTCCAAATGAGTAAAGTTTGCATTTCTTTTATGAGGTAAATATGACATTTATTTAATCCTTGGGCGATTGTGGACACAATGTAAACCTTTGAGTGCCACTTTGTCAAATGAGCAATGAATAGGGCGATTTTATTGTTCTATTTGAGAAGATAATTAAACTGGTCCTTCCTTTGGTTTCTCACACTCAACAGAGCAATTTTAAAACTTAAAGTGCTTCAGTGGTTCTTTGTAGCACCTTAGATTAGGTCAATTACTCTTTTCTTATTAAGAACCCTTTTTGGCTGTAGGGTTCTTGGGTTGTTTGATGTTTTTTGGAAATTAAAATGGTTATTGGTATTACAATGTATTGGTTCCTGGGTTTATAGATGCATTTCTAAAAAATTAAAAGTTATTTGTGGGACTTAAAATGGTTCTCCAGTTACATCTGGCTGTTTAACCCTTTAAAATAAAGGTTCCAAAAAAGAGTTTTTGCAACAATGTCATAGAAGAACCAGATTTGGTTCCCAACAGAACCTTTCAATGGAAGTTTTATAGTCTTTTTATAGACTAAAGAAGTTTTTTCCACAACAAAGAACCTTTTGTGCAATCCAAAGTTACAATGGATGTTAAAGGTTCTTCAAGGAACCATAAATGCAGATAAACACCCTACATTTTTATAAAAGGAGGGCGGGGCCGGGTCGTGATCCTACACACCCGGTCCCATATTAGGCTAATTAAGCCTCCGAGGGATAAAGGGATCAATGGAAAGGAGGAGGCGAGACCTGGCTTGACGATGTAAATCATATTTTAACAGTAAACTTAAAAGACAACATAAACACACACATGACGGACATGTCCGTAAACGATCTCTCTCTCCCGCACGATCCTCTGCAGTCGACCTTTATCCCTCTCGGAGGCTTGATTAGCCTAATACGGGACCGGGTGTGTCGGCCCGCCCTCCGCCCTGCCACATATATTTACCTTCATCTTATTCAAAAGATGGCGCCACGGATGGCAGCCTCGGTGTGGACCTCTCCAATCCTTTTTATTGTTGTTGTTTGTTTGTCCAGTCTTTAGTATAATTTAATTTAATATAATTGCACATATGAAGCCTACTGGTTCTATGTGTGATGTTATTCCATCCACTTTGTTTAAAGAGGTGGTGGAATCAATTGGTCCAAGTGTGTTATCGATTGTTAACAGTAGCCTGACCACTGGTATTGTTCCCAACTGCTTTAAGCATGCTGTTATTCAGCCTCTTCTTAAGAAAGCAAACCTTGATTCATCTGATATGAACAGCTTTAGACCTATATCAAAATTGTCCTTTATGTCAAAAATATTAGAGAAGACGGTGCTTGCACAATTAAATGATTTTTTTAGCCATCAATAATTTGCTCGATCAATTTCAGTCAGGCTTCAGAGCTGGTCATAGCACAGAGTCAGCTCTGTTGAGAGTTTTAAATGATATTTTATTAGGTGTGGATTCTGGTAGTCCTGTTGGTCTTCTGCTGCTGGATCTTAGTGCCGCTTTCGATACGGTTGATCATGACATACTTATCAATCGCCTAAGAGACCAGGTTGGTATTCAGGGGTTAGCCTTGGATTGGGTCTCCTCATATCTCAAGGGTAGAATGATTTCAGTCTGTTTAGAGAACTGTTATCCATCAGTTGTTCCTTTAACATGTGGGGTTCCTCAGGGCTCCATTTTGGGACCCGTTTTATTCTCCCTCTACATGCTTCCGTTAGGAAAGATCTTTGAGAGGCATGGCATACACTATCATCTGTATGCTGATGACTCTCAAATTTACTTTCCTATTAAACATGGGAATCACCACTCTTTTGAGTCTCTGCATAAATGCATGGCCGATGTGAAGTGTTGGCTGGCAAACAACTTTCTTCAATTAAATGAGGATAAGTCAGAGTTTATTGTTTTTGGTCAAAGGGATGTGACTTAAATTTAGAAAGAAATTTGTCACTGCTTCCAGGGAAAAACTTCCCTATGTAAAAAACCTGGGTGTTATATTCGACTCTGAGCTCAGGTTTGATCGACAAATAAATGCTGTGGTTAAAAATAGTTTTTTCCATCTTAGAACTATGGCAAGGTTGAAGCCCATCCTTTCTTTTGATGATTTGGAGAAGGTTGTGCATGCCTTTGTGTCCTCTCGATTGGACTATTGTAATGCTTTGTATCTGGGTGTGAGTCAGGCCTCTCTCTCTCGCCTGCAGCTGGTCCAAAATTCAGCTGCTAGGCTTTTAACTGGAACCAGGAAAAGAGACCATATCACCCCAGTTTTGATTTCACTACATTGGTTACCGATCCAATACAGAATCAAGTACAAAGTGTTGATGTATGTGTTTAAGGCTCTTCATGGTCTTGCACCTGAGTACATCTCTGCCTTAATAAGTTTGAATCAACCTTCAAGGTCTCTCCGCTCTAGTGATCAGCTGTGTCTGTCAGTTCCTCGATCTCGCCTAAAAACTAAAGGTGATAGAGCTTTTGCGGTGGCAGCCCCTAGACTTTGGAATGAGCTTCCATTGGTCATAAAATCATCTCCGTCTCTATTCTCTTTCCAGGGTGCCTTAAAAACGTATTTATTTTCCCTAGCTTTTAATTAATTGCATTATAATTTGTACTAGGTAGATTTTATCTTATTCTTGTTTTATAGGTTTTAAATGTTTTTTTGCATTCTTAAGCTGTATTAATGTGATTTTATTTATTTTTTATTACTCCATGTACAGCACTTTGGTACCCAGTGTGGTTTTTGAAAGTGCTTTATAAATAAAATTGAGTTGAGTTGAGTTGAGTAGTCATTTTTTTCCAATCAGTTTTATCAGAGACGAACTGCTGAACATTCGGCAGCACATTCCATGGAGTGGTGGTGGTGTAGTGGCTAAAGCCCAGGGCTGTTAATCAGAAGGTCACAGGTTCTAACCCCACAGCCACCACCATTGGGCCCTTGTACAAGGCACTTAACTCCAGGTTGTTCCGGAGGATTGTCCATGTAATAAGTGCACTGTAAGTTGCTTTGGATAAAAGCGTCTGCCAAATGCATAAATGTAAATTTTCCGGGTTTTTGACTCTTCGGATGTTTTGCTGAACATTTTAGTTCAGATGTGTTGTTCAAGCACGCTATGAGACTCAAGCGAGGGAAGCGAGCCGGCGCGCTGGTCATGCTCTGTCAGCGCGGCTTTCGAACAGCGCTGCAGAGTATTCATCTAGCGAATCTCTGCTCTTTTCCTAACAAAACAGACGAACTACATCTCCTCACCCATACAAGCAAGGACTTTTCAAACTCTGCTGCCTTGTGCTTCACAGAAACCTGGCTGAGTGACAGTGCGTTACATCTGCCGGTCTTTCAGCTGTTCAGAGCGGATCGCATTGTAGAGTTAACGGGAAAACGAGAGGCGTATACTGGATCATTGCTACACAACATTAAAGGATGCATATCACTCTGTCCCTAGAGCAGATTTGGGGTTCTCTGATCACTGTCTGGTTCATTGTCTTCTGACCTACTGGCAGAAACTTAAATCAGCTAAACCTGTAGTTAAGACTGTAAAGAGTGCTCCAATGAAGCAGAGCTGGAACTACAAGCCTGCTTTGACTGCACCGATTGGAGTGTTTTTGAGGCTAATCAGACTAGCTCACAGATGCTGTAACATCATATATCAGTTACTGTGAGGATATGTGCATCCCTTCTAGGATTTATTTAACATTCAACAATGACAAACCACGGTTTTACAGCAAAACTCAGGCAGGTTCGTCAGGCCAAAGTGGATGCTTACAGAAGTGGGACTAAAATCTTGTACAATCAGGCCACAAGCACACAGACAAAAGAGATTAGAGTGGCTAAAAGAAGCTACTCTGAGAAGCTGAGAAACAAGTTTTCAGCTAATGACCCTTTATCAGTGTTGAGACCAGCCGTTTCATTTACAATCACCACCTAGTTTCTTGGAGAAATGCAATGACCTCATAAAATCATTGACTTTTATCATTATATCAGCTATGTCCGACATTGTCAAAGGCAATACAGTTTCTATGTGGATAGATGACATGAAAGTGACTTGAGCGTGAAATAAACCTGGCTTATGTCTTGTTGGAAATGACCTCACAGTAATGAAGTGAAGCAAGCGGGCCATGCATAAAGGAGAAGGGCAGTCGGCATCAGTAACACTGAAATACAGTAATTGTTTTACTATGACGTTGATCTTTCTCTGTTTGTGTGAGTTGTTACGCCATCTAGAGATGAGATGCAGTAAAGACAGTGGGTGAGACCCCCTTTCCAACATGCAACAACTCATAAAATCGAATTGTTATGTTTAATTGAAAGCAAGTAAAGCACCCATCCTCTGAAAAATGGAGAACCTTCTATTATGTTCGTAATTTACATCCAAAGTAACTAAATAGATAAAAAGGATGTAATGATAAATGTATAATAAAACCCTTCTAAATATGAAGTCTGTCTCAGAAAGGAAAAGCCCTTTGTATTTAGTATGGAGATGATTTTCTAAAGTGAGAATGCTATAATATGGTTAAAATCCTGGGGTTGTAAACACTAGTTCCAGCACTGAGGGACAAGTAGATGCCATGTTGTCACTATTGTATATAAGTACTTTACTCCCAATGTCAAATGTGCAGTTTAATTCTTCAAAAAGGCACAAATCTCAACAGCAGTGAGGCACTTAAATGGAGGCCAATCTGTAAACATTTAAATATGCACTGTTTCAAAACTACAGCCACAAGACGTAAACAATATGTTTACTAAACATCGCTAAAATCGCTTACTAACCTTTTCTGTGTGAAGTTATATCCAATTTTGCAACTTCGTTGCCATGACGACAGTACGCTGTAAACACTCAATCCTAAAACAATAGTAAAAATTATGATTCAAACAACTTTACAGCTCAAATAATACACAAGAATTAATCTAAGTGCATTTATAAAATGATAAGCTTCACATTTCTGCCTTTAAACCCTCCAATAATTGTCCCCATTCACTTCTATTGCCGTTTCCAGCCATAAGCGGGATAAGTGGCGACTTAGGGCCCCCAGGAGGCGCCACAAATCAAGGTTGTTTTTATTTATTTTTTTATCTTTAAATATACAAAAATGTGTAAGTCACGCAGCTATTGAGGCTCAATTAGACAGTTATATGGGGCCCCCTTGTGGCCAGAGGGGGAAGGGAGAATGTAACTGGAAAGGGAAAGTGGTGGCTCAGTGGTTAAGGCTCTGGGTTACTGACTGAAAGTTCTGGGGTTCAAGCCCCAGCACTGTCAAGATACCACTGTTGGGCCCATGAGCAAGGCCCTTGACCCTATCTGCTCCAGGGGTGCTGTTTCATGGCTGACCCTGTGCTCTGACCCCAGCTTAGTTAGGATATGCAAAAACAACTGCATTTCATTGGCTCTGTACCTGTACTCTGCACAATGACAATAAAGTTGAATCTTAATCTTAACTGCAAGGAGAGAGTTGTAGCTAGACGTGACACGCTTAAATGGTTTTTCATCATCATGAAGTGCACCTACAAGTAGGTGTACCCTCAAAGTAGGATTTCACTTAGGGCCGCCCCCATTTGCTCAGAAATTACCCTGATAATAAGCGCCTCACTGTAACCTTGATTTTTTCCTTTTTTAAGAAAAGGAGGGACGAGACGAAATTATTTTTCACAATTATGCCACAAATGTTGGCGATTGAGCTCATTGTACTGAACCTGAATATTCCGACTAAAAAACATTGAGATGACTGTGAGAGAGTGGCCCAATGCACCTGAATTCACCCTATATGAGCGAAAAAAGTAAAGGACTCGCATTACTCACATTCTAACTAACTATACATTAAATATTGGAAATGAAAAGAACACAGGAATGGCTAGCTGAAAACAAACAAACAAACAAACAAAAGACTCAATTTTATTTATTTATTTTTTAAATATTTTATTTATAGTTTTAAAATTTTACAAAACACACACACATACACACACACAAAAAAGGAAAACAACGAAGAAAATTTTATTTTAACCAGATCTCATTTGACTCTTTTAGAATTCTCGTATTGTTCTTATTAGTTACAATTAAGAATTGGTTCTAAATTATGCTAAAAACATTCCATTATTATTCCTTTAGGAAAGTTACATGTATGTCAATAACACATTTAGTTTTTCGTACTTAATGCATTTCCCTATTGTCCATTATTGATTTGTCCCGCTAATATTCGCCTATGCCGTCGTTTCTATAATCATGTGATCAGGTTGCTGTCCCTTGTGACGTCACCTAAAATCCTCCAATCACTTCTTCCATATTGTGACAAATTCATTCCTGCAATCCAGTCGCATCTGTCCGGGGCGGGGTGTCTTTGAAAGTACAGCGATTACAAAACTTCCCCGTCGAGGCAAAACTTCAAAACTGATACAAAATGTTGGGTTGCAAAATTATAAATGTGACAGTGCGTGACGTGAGATTCCCGACGTCACTGGAGCAACATGGATCGGATGCGATGGTGCGTATTTCGCGCGCAGAGTTTTGCAGTTTGCGACACTCAATAATAATAATAATAGCGAATGGACAGATAATCGATGTGTTTGAGTCCGCAGCACACCGATCCGGATTATTCTGCCGCATATGTTGTTCTGGAGACGACGGTCGCTGAACTGAAGGGTTACGGGCTCACTTTCACTTTGGGAAGAGGGACGGAAATCGGTGAGCTTTACAAACTTCAGTTATGTCAGATAAACCCTAAATGCGAGTGGACTGTCATATGACTTCACGAACTCTACAAGCCTGCCGCTTTGTGGTGAAATTGTTATTGACAACACTGGTTTTATTGCACCAGTCTAAATAAATAAATGGGAAAAAGCAGGATTGGAATTCCTATTATAATTCATGGATCAGATAATGGGGTACAACGGGGCTAAAACACTAAATAGTCACTATGCACTGGATAATATTGCGTGTGGTGTCTATAGGTTAATTTTGAAGTAATTTGATCTATTTAAAATTTTTTATATATTTTTTTAAATGTTTAAAATATACGTAGCTTATGAAAAGCCCTGAAAATAACACAGTTCTTTTGTTAATAAAATACTTATAATTTTAAGTTTTGTTTAAGGTCATTAAATCAAATTTTTCAATAACTGTCCCATAAGTGACAGGATGGTATTTGTGGTAAAAAGCCCCCCTGTTGCAGGGGCAAAAGGCCCCCTTTAAACACATTGTTTTTCTTAAGTGGGGCAGAAAGATTTGGGCTCACATTGACTCATCCAATCATAATAGTGATGAGTTTTTTTACAGAATATTTGGGATGTAATAAAATGGCAAATGTGTTGGAAATTAACAGGAAATTGACTTTTTCTGACGTGGTAATTTTGAGGAAGCATCATCTTAATTTGTTTCTCAAAAAAGCGTCTTGGTGTCTCAAAAGTGTTTGCATTAGTTGACACATTTTGCACTATAAAAATGCCCCTATAAACCCGAATGAGTTGGTAGAACTCATAAATGTAGGTAATCAGTACATCAATTTTAATAAATTCCAGGTTTTGATTTTGTGCTACTTATGCATGCTAATTGCTCTTATCTTGTAAAATTGAGTAAGCTGGACTCAAAATTACGTTTCCCAACAGAGTGCATGCGAGAAGTGATACGAGATATGAAAACAAATGCATGATCAGGTTATGCATTTCAGAGTATGATGTGGATGTTTTTAATCATATATTTTATTGGTTACAATATGAAAAAGTTCCTCCTACTGAAAAATCGACACATTTGTTTACCTGACTGTCCAAGAGAATTGGCGATTTCTCTCCAGCTCTTCTCATTCTCCACCCGGTTGTGGGACAGTTCAGAGGAAACATCAACTCCTGCCACTGAGCCACTAATGTATCCTCCATTTCTTCGGTCCAATGAGACGTTCTTGATACCGCAGTCATGCTAGTTGATGTTCTGTTGCAGGTACATCAGGACTCCTCCCACTGAAACTACCCGCGCCCTCGTTTCGTGCTCTCTAATGTCCAAAAAAAATTAAAAATGTCCACAAGTTGAATTGTGTAATGCGTAACAAAATTAAATAAATAAACTTGAAATATTTCGTTTTTTTGTTTTATTTTATTCAAGATGGCTTAATTAAATTTGATGGAATTTATCATGAAACTGAAATGCGTAAAACTTAAAAAACGAAATAGAAATGTGGGAATTTTTCTGACTTCCTGAAAATAAAGACAAATCTCACATGGTGCATGCACACGTTGCACTGTTGGACTTTGTTAGTAGACGAATTCAGTGAACTAGTGAGAGTGAAATAAATGAAAGACTTTACTTTCTAGAACTTCACAGTGGCAGAAGTTGAAGAAACACCCATTTATAATTATAATGGATTTATACGTATCAAAATAATGACACAGTTGCCCTATTGGAAATAGTGTTATTTTTATCAGAAGTACCCCTATTGGCAGTGCTGGACTGGTAATCTGGCATACGGGGCATTTTCCTGGTGGGCCGACGCACTTTGGGGCCGATCAGAGGCGGGCTGGTCACCGGGAGAACCGATTGGGCCAGTGAATCGGCCATGAACTGGGCCGCGATAAGCTAAAATGAGCCGCCATGTTATGCAGAATGGACCACAAAGTGGCGCCGCGAAATACAGACAAGCCCCCGCCCCCCCACACACACACACACACACACACGACAACTTTTGCTCCAGTTGCAATGTAAAATCCCGGGCCGATTTCTCTTCCCAGTCCAGCCCTGCCTATTGGAATAAGGCTTTGCTATTGGACTGTTGAGAGAAAAGTGCAAAAGGAGCTGTATGGGTTTTACATTTCTGTCAAAAACTTGCAAAACAGTCCTGTTAGGAGCTGCTGCATGGATTGCTTCCAAAATATGACAGATAGGCCTATTGGAATTCCTGTTGGATTTCTTGAATACTATCCTGACAGATCAATGAGTGCATGTTTGTTTTGCCTCTAGTTATTTGTGCAGTTGAAGCCTTGTCTTCTCTGGTGGTGGGTAAAACTTTGGAGGAGATCGTCAGTGATTTCCGAGGTTTCTACAGACTCCTGACCAGTGATGGTCAAATGAGATGGGTGAGTAAAACAACAATGACCTGTCCTGACTCTACGAAGAGCTCAATGAACCGATCAGCATGAACTTACCGATAGATTGGGCCAGAGAAAGGCGTCATTCAGCTGGCGACAGCAGCCGTCCTCAATGCTATCTGGGATCTATGGGCACGAGTGGAGAGCAAGGTACACAAAAACATGTTGAGACAGCTTTGTTTACATATCAGCTTGCAGGAATATAGTCTGATGAATGTATATGGGAGATATTCATCATGAAAAAATCCATGTTTTGCAGCCCTTGTGGAAGCTCCTTGTTGACATGGTAAGTATCTGTTATGAAAGGATTGTCGCTTCATTAAGATGCACAACGAATCAAAATGACTTGAGGACTTTGGTTGAAGAGCTTTGATGTGTTTTTAATGTTTTGCATGATGTTATATATGTGTATACATTGTCTGCCTATAGGATCCTGCAAAGTTGATCAGCTGTATTGATTTCAGATATATCACTGATGCACTGACGGAGCAGGACGCTTTAGGTGAGCGCATCTGGGATCGTATCACCAATGCATCTCTCGTCAACCCTGAATTAATTAGATGCATTATCATTTCTTCTTCTATTAGATATACTTGTAAAAGCCAAGGAGGGAAAACAAAGGAGAGGTAAAGTTGATCAATTCACACAGTATATGCAGGATGTATATGAATGCATTATTGGGTTATGCTGAGAAAAGGCATTGGTTTGTAGGAATGTAATGCTTCGTAATGTAAGGATATTGAACATACCCATTAACATAACGCCAATAAGACATGATCAAATATGATACTTGGGTGATTCAGGCAAAAACATACAAATATCTATGGGATCAGACTCATGACTTAATAACCTTTACAGAGGAGCAGATGCTAAAGGAAGGCTATCCTGCCTACACCACTTCCTGTGCCTGGCTGGGCTACACTGACCAACAACTTACCCAGGTGACTTGGTTTATTTGACTTTTTACTGATAGAATTAAAAGCACACTGAACTGAACTGTAACTGTTTAAGTGTGCTATGCAAAAGAAGCTTTAAAATATGCATTTTATTTTAATAGTAACGTCAGACAAGTTGCAAAATCTGCATTTTAATCCTCCTCAGAATCTGCATAAACCTTTTCAGAATCTGCATAAACCTTTTGCATTCGCCAGTCAATTTTGACCCGGTGGAAATGCATTTGCATTTATGCATTTGGCCGACGCTTTTATCCAAAGCGACTTACAGAGCCCTTATTACAGGGACAATCCCCCCGGAGCAACCTGGAGTTAAGTGTCTTACTCAAGGACACAATGGTGGTGGCTGTGGGGATCAAACCAGGGACCTTCTGATTACCAGATTACCAGTTATGTGCTTTAGACCACTACACCACCACCACTCAATTTAAGCTTATAAATGATTCATAACCCGATGGATTTAATCTAAAACTAGATTGTACGTCATTAAAAAAACGTCTTAACTGTTCATGCATGTAAAAAGATTGATATTTTGGCATGTTAACTGACAAATATAAAAGTTATTTATTAATATGCCATTTTTTTTATAAATAATCAAATGTAGAAATTATTTGACAGTTCAAAATATCCATTAACTACATCGAAACCATTGTGATACATGTGAAGAAATATTTTTTATCAACATTTCTGTGAAATTTTATTGAAATATGACATAATATCAAATTTATATTAACATATAATGTGAGAATTACTAGTAATTTGAATGAATTTCCTAATACTCATAATTGATCCCCTTTTCTCCCCAATTTTGGACTGTCCAATTCCCAATGGGCTCTAAGTCCTCGTGGTGGCGTAGTGACTCGCCTCAATCCGGGTGGCGGAGGACGAATCTCAGTTGCCTCCGCGTCTGACACCATCAATCCGCGCATCTTATCATGTGACTTGTTGAGCGCGTTACCGTGGAGACGTAGCATGTGTGGAGGCTTCACGCTATTCTCCGAGGCATCCACGCACAACTCACCACGCGCCCCACCGAAAACGAGAACCACATTATAGCGACCATGAGGAGGTTACCCCATGTGACTCTACCCTCCCTAGCAACTGGGCCAATTTGGTTGCTTAGGAGACCTGGCTGGAAGCGAACTTGCAACTCCAGGGGTGGTAGTCAGCGTCAATACTCGCTGAGCTAAATGTGATGGGTTATTAATATATTCTCAGTTACTATGCATGATTCATTTTAAAACATTTTGTAATATCACCAGAATTACTCTGGTTACGCTATCTATTTTAAGTACATTCCAAACTTACTGTAAAGGGATTGAAATAATGTAGTGCTTTTGGGGTAAACTTAAATAGTTTATCTATTAGTTTGAGGGTTAGTTTTAAAGGTTCACTTAGTCATGAGCGCTCACATGAGATGAGGAGGTCATATCAGTAACCTGTTTTATTCTACATGGGGTGGGGGCGCCCTCATGGGGGCGGCCATTTTAGAATCACATGACCAGCGGAATACTACTCGCTCAATCTCAGTATCCGTCTTGTTATTGGACACTTTCACTCTTGGATTAAATGAATCATGGCTGATTGTGAATAGTTTCTACAGCAGCATCTGTGAATGGAAACTGCTGATTTTTAATGATGCTGCATCCACACCACTAGGTGTCACTGTAAGTCCAAGATGACAAGTGCAAAAAGTTAATTAGTGCACTTTTAAATGGCAAGGCTGGAAGCATAGATATCTATATGTAGATGCCTCATTAGCAGCTGTTGCTAATAATAAACATTTACAATGATCCTTTTGACATTATTTGTTTTGTTATGTGTTTGCGTAGCTTTGCACTGAAGCACTCGCTCAAGGCTGGATGAGATTTAAAGTGAAAGTTGGTGCCGATTTACAGGACGACATTCGCAGATGCCGCCTCATCCGAAAGCTGATTGGACCAAACAACATCCTGGTAATTCATCTAACAATTCAGAAACAAACAAGATCATGGCAAAACTCACCGCAGTAGTTGGGGAATTTACCAAACCTCTTTTCTCTTAGATGATTGATGCCAACCAAAGATGGGATGTTGCTGAGGCGGTTACCTGGTTAACCAAACTGGCAGAATTCCACCCTCTATGGATTGAAGAACCCACCTCACCAGATGATATTCTGGGTCATGCATTCATCTCTAAGGTAAAACATGTTTCAGGGTTCGCACCACGTTCAACTTTTGGATGTTTAGATGTTTTGAACCTAGTTTTGAAGTTATACTGTTTGTCTTATTTCGTAGGCTCTGGCACCCTTTGGTATTGGAGTTGCCACTGGAGAGCAGGTGAGTGTGAATGTGTGTAAGCATACACCATGAGCTATAACAGGCATTCTCAACAGGTGCTTTCAAAGGATGCTTGGGAGAGCAAATTAGTAGAGAGGGGGGCGTTAGGGTACAAATGGGGGGCGTTTATCAGTCATAAAAATCAAATCTATTGTCAAGTTTGTCTTTGCATTAAAATGTTTATCTAGACTTGGAGTATATCAGTTGGTTCTCAATTAAATGGGTTGGTATGCACTTGTACCACGGTTCATCTGATTTTGAATTCTGACACTTGTAGGCGCTAGACTCTAGTGGGCGGCTGTGGCTCAGGTGGTAGAGCGGGTCGGCCACTAATCGTAGGGTTGGTGATTCGATTACTTGCCCACATGAGTCCACATGCCGAAGTGTCCTTGGGCAAGACACTGAACCCCAAGTGTTTAGTTGCAGGGCAGCACCTAGCATGGCAGCTCTGCCGTCATTGGTGTGTGAGTGTGTGTGTGTGTGATTGGGTGAATGGGACAGAGTGTAAAGCACTTTGAATACCACTAAGGTTAAAAAGGCACTTGTGGCAGGGCGGAGGGCGGGGCCGGGGTCCTACACACCCGGTCCCGTCCTCCGCCCTGCCACAGCGCTATGTAAGCGCAGACCATTTAGTAGTATCTGGTTTAGCAGGGTCAAACACACAGGTGGAGGTTATTATTAGATTCTGTCATCGCATTTTCATTTCATAGGCCACAGATATAGCCCTCCATCTGCTTGAATTCAAGAAATGCAAGGTATGGTCTCACATTCATGACGCAATGCATTAAAGTTGCTTTGAGCAAATAACAAATACTGAGTTTTGTGTTTTATGTTTTTTTTTTTTTTTTTTGGTACAACAAACTCACCTTTCAAATTATATCACATAATTGCGCGGCTGGGGTAAGGGAATGAAGTAGGGGGGTGTTTGAGATCCACTGAGCTATAACATCAAAATCTGAACAATGCCTTAACCTTACAGTATAAAACTTAAGTGTGTAACTAGTCCTGCTGTGTTTAGTCCTGAGATGTACTATAATTTTTCACTTGATTTTTGGGGCGATAAAACAGGCAAAACATTCCCATAAACTTACAAAGAAGGAGGGATCCTACGACATATCTAGAGACCAGAATATCATTGAGATTTGGGGGTTGGCTATTATGATTTGGTCCATTTAAAGAACCGCCTAACAACCATTCAGAACACCTTAGCAACCACCTAGCATCCACCCAGAACACCTTAGCAACCACCTGGCATCCACCCAGAACACCTTAGCAACCACCTAGCAACCATTCAGAACACCTTAGCAACTGCCTTGCATCCACCCAGAACACCTTAGCAAAGGCTTAGCATCCACTCAGAACACCGTAGCAACCACCTAGCATCCACCCAGAACACCTTAGCAGCCCCCTAGCATCCACCCAGAACACCTTAGCAACCACCTAGCATCCACCCAGAACACCTTTAGCAACCACCTAGCATCCACCCAGAACACCTTAGCAACCACCTAGCAACCATTCAGAACACCTTAGCAACTGCCTAGCATTCACCCAGAACACCTTAGCAAACGCTTAGCATCCACTCAGAACACCGTAGCAACCACCCAGAACACCTTAGCAACCACCTAGCAACCATTCAGAACACCTTAGCAACTTCCTAGCATCCACCTAGAACACCTTAGCAAACGCTTAGCATCCACTCAGAACACCATAGGAACCACCTAGCATCCACCCAGAACACCTTAGCAGACCCCTAGCATCCAGCAGGAACACCTTAGCAACCGCCTAGCATCCACCCAAAACACCTTAGCAACCACCTAGCATCCACCCAGAACACCATAGCAACCGCCTAGCATCCAACCAGAACACCTTAGCAACTGCCTAGCAACCATTCAGAACACCTTAGCAACCCCCTAGCATCCACCATAGAAAACCTTAGCAACCATCTAAGAACCTTTTCAAGTTAATAATGAAATGCTGTATCTTTACCTTTGTGTGCAGTGTCATAATCGAGTGATGTTTAAGCAGTTCCTCCAGGCCTCAGCTCTGCAGTTTGTTCAGATTGACAGTTGTCGAGTGGGCAGCGTGAATGAAAACCTCGCCATCATACTCATGGCTGCCAAGTTCAGTGGTAAGCCCAATGCGCATTGTCAACAAAACCCTGAATTACATAAATGTATGTGAAATATAGACATGATTAGGGCTACTCAAGATTTTTGTGTAATCTAATATTTTATGTTTTTTCGTCTTCTTTACAGTCCCTGTGTGTCCTCATGCAGGGGGTGTTGGACTTTGTGAACTCGTTCAGCATCTTATTTTATTTGACTACATTTCAGTATCTGCTAATTTGCATAACAGGTATGTGTGTTAAAGGGACAGTTCACCCCAAAATGAAAATTCTCTAATCATTTACTCACCCTCATGCCATCCCAGATGAGTAGGACGTTTCTCTTCTGCGGAACACAAATTATGATTTTTAGAAGAATATCTCAGCTCTGTAGGTCCATACAATGCAAGTGAATGGTGACCAGAACTTTGAAGCTCCAAATACTTTTATGATGCCTTTATGTGATTTTTGGACCTTCAACTTAATTGATTCATGTGGAACCAAAGTACATGATTTAATCCTGTTGAGTCAAAGCATTTTTTTCTTCAGTTCATGGACATCAAGGACAATTGGTCTTAATCTGCGTTCACTCTGCCAGCTACTTTGTCGCTGCATGTCACCAGTGGCTGGCGGTTAGGTCACTAGTGGTGTGTATGGAGAGTCTAAACAGCACTGTTTCTTTACTATGTATATTAAAATATAAGGATCACGTGAGCTCTGCCATCTTCTCTCCTATTGGCTGTCACTCCAGAAAGTCGCCCTTCATTTGCATAAAGTAAAACATGTTTCAACTTTGTCGAATCGCTGGACACGCCCACATCCGGAAGGCGCCAGCTCTCAATGAAAACGAATGAGATGAGGTTGTTTTGTCGTGTCGCTGGCGGTGTGAACGCAGCTTTAATGTGACATGTCTGAATTGAATGCAAGCAGGAAGGAGATTTGAGAGGAATATTTTCAGTCCCAGGGAATATTTATTTTTTTGGTGACTTATTGGTTTAAATGTGTTAAGCATGGTGTTTAAATAATTAATTTGAAAATAAGTGTAGTAGCAAATAAATAAATGGCTCATTGTAACAGTGGTGTCTTTGAATTGACCCTGAGGTTTTTGTATTTAAGGATGTGCGAGTATGTGGATCACCTTCATGAACATTTCAAGAGCCCAACTATCATCAGAAATGCCTGCTATGTGCCACCAAAGGTGAGTTTGAACACAAAGGAAAACAAAATGATATAGATTATAGTTTTAGGCACTTAAGATGTTTCACAAAAGTGTCTTAAGATGGTTATTTATATCTGCTGCTTTAGTGTGTCGATAGGAAATATAAATTACTCCCAAACATTACTTTTGCAAATAGAAAAGATTAGAACAGAAGAACAGGGGCCGGTTGCATAAACATAGCCATTAACTGAAGACTGCATCTAACAATTAGTTTGACTAGCTAAAGACGCCATAGAAAGCCTGTTGCATAAAACAAGCTCACGGTTGTCTTTAGTAAGACAGTCTAATTTGCATTGCATTGTGGGAAAAATAAGACACTGAACAGCTTAAAAAAAATGGCCGACAGTGGACGCTCAATACATTTTTTATTCGCTGAGAATATTTGCTTATTAGAGGACTACAGTGCTTCAAAATGTATTTTAATGAACACATTTAGTGATTTAACCCAAATAATTACAAACACAACATTTTGTCAAGTCAAGGTCTTCAACCAAATCTCAACTCAAGCCCCTTTCAGCCCCCACTGGCTCAGCTGAATGTAAACAAAAGTTAGCCCGAGGTGTGCTGTCTTACATTTGGTCTTTAATTAGACTCATCTAAGTTTTTATGCAACTGACTGAAAAAATTAAGACCAACATTTTAGACGACTAACTAGTAAGACTAGTCTAAAACAGTTTTATGCAACCGGCCCCTGGGAGCCCTGCAACAGATGCATCCACAACCCCCCTGTGTCAGTCTGGGATTATATAAAGAGACAAAAGAACTGTGCTGAATTCTCCAAGAAGCTTGAAACATCTGATCTGCCAACAACCAAGAGAAACTGTGTCCAGATGTACCTACTGTAGGAGAATTTGGGCTGTTTTGAAGGCAAAGGTGGTCACAGCAAATATTGATTTAGGTTTTTTATGTTCACTGGACTTTGTATGACATTAATTGATTAATGAAAACTTTTGCACTGCATATTGAATGAAGAGAGGTGGAAATATGTAGCACAATAGTATAAATAAGTGTTTTCTGTTTCTCCAGGATGCTGGGTTCTCTTGTGAAATGTTGGAAGAGTCGGTTCAGAAGCATCAGTTTCCTCAGGGAGACGTTTGGAAAGCCATTCTGGACAAATAAACGCAAACGTGCCACCTGCTGCTCAAGCTGATGATCAATCACTGAAACCATAATCAAACTTTGAAGTCCATCAGATGGTCTTGATAAATGTGAATCATAAAAGAATGAGGCAGAAATTTAAGCATAATTTAAAACTTTATTTGATACTTTTTAAATGTTGACATTTACACTGGCGGACAAAAGTTTGGAATAATGTACAGATTTTGCTGTTTCAGGAAATCGGTACTTAAATACATCAAAGTGGCGTTCAACTGATCACAGACTATAGTCGGGACATTACTGATGTAAAAAAACAGCACATTTTCTTTTGAACAAATCCAGACAGCAGCATCACTGCAACACCTTATCCTCGAGTAATCATGATAAATTGATCATTTGGTTCTAGAAAATCACTTGCCATTATATCAAACACAGCTGAAAGATATTTGGTTCATTAAATGAAGCTGAACATTGTCTTTGTGTTTGATTTTGAGTTGCCACAGTATGCAATAGACTGGCATGTCTTAAGGTCAATATTGGGTCAAAAAAGAAACAGTTTCTCTAGAAACTCGTCAGTCAATCATTGTTTTGAGGAATGAAGGCGATACAATGCTTGAAATTGCCCAAAAAAATTTAAGATTTCATACTGAGGTGTAACTACAGTCTTCAAAGATAAAGCAAAACTGTCTCTAACAAGGACAGAAAGAGATGTGGAAGACCAGATGTGCAACTAAACAAGAGGATAAGTACATCAGAGTCTCTAGTTTGTGAAATAGACGCCTCACATGTCCTCCGCTGACAGCTTCATTGAATTCTACCTGCTCAACACCAGTTTCATGTACAACAGTAAAGAGGAGACTCAGGAGGACTTATGGGAAGAATTGCAAAGAAAAAGACACTTTTGAAACAGAAAAACATAAAGAAAAGGTTTGAGTGGGCAAAGAAACACAGACATTGGACAACAGATAATTAGAAAAGAGTGTTACGGATCTGAACCCCATTGAGCTTTTGTGGGATCAGTTAGACTGTAAGGTGTGTGAGAAGTGCCCGACAACACAGTCACATCTATGGCAAGTGCTACAGGAAGTGTGGGGTGAAAGGTCACGTGCTACAGGAAGTGTGGGGTGAACTTTCATGAGAACTCTGAAGTAGTTTAAGAAGTTCTGAAAATTTTCTTCAAGCTATAATAGTAATTTTTCACATTATTAATGTCCTGACTATACATTGTGATCACTTGAACACCACTTTGGTGAATAAAAAGACCAATTTCCTTCAATAAGAGCAAAATCTGCACATTATTACAAACATTTGGCCACCAGTGTTTATTCATGAAGATCATAAAATATACAAATGGTGAGAAATATGAATGCTTTGGAAACAGTTTACAATAAGACTGTATTTGTTAACATTATCAACATGAACAATACTTTTACAGCACTAAATAATCTTGGTAGTTGTTCATTTCTATATATAACTAATACACTTTCTTTTTTACATTCATATTAATCTAATATGAAAATGAACAATAGTATTTTGATAAAATAACTAACAAAGATCAATAAATGCTGCAGAAATCATTGCAAATTCATGTTACCTTATTTATTATCTAATGTTAATGATTTAACGTGTTACAAAAGCTTGTTAAATTCTTCAAATGCTTATTAAATTGTAGAGTTGAGGTCACTCAGGTTGTTGTGAGGTCTAAACAGCCATTTGCATTTTGATTGTTGGATGGGGCTCATAGTCGCATATCTCAAAATCCTCTGCACAGAAATCATCGATTTTTTCGACTCTGCGTCGGATCTTGAGTTTGGGGAATGGTCGTGGCTCTCGCTGAAGCTGCAGGTAACAACGTAAAACAAACGTACATATGCAGATTAATGCAGACAGTGGTATAAACAGATGCAACATGTACCGGTACCTGCTCTTTCAAAGGCTCGATGTGATTTACGTAGATGTGGGCGTCACCTAATGTGTGCACAAAATCTCCTGGCTGGAAGAAAAATTCACAAGTTCTAGTTTAGTGCGTCAGTCCATAAAACAAAGGAAAATGTAGATTTCGCACAATACAAAAAATACTTTTAAGATTTACCCATTTCAAATAAAAAAAAAAATGAGTTCATGAATTTGAACTGTTTAACATTATCCCCTTTTCTCCCAATTTGGAATGCCCAATTCCCACTACTTGGTAGGTCCTCGTGGTGGTTACTCGCCTCAATTCAGGAGGCGGAGGACAAGTCCCAGTTGCCTCCGCTTCTGAGACCGTCAATCTGCGCATCTTATCACGTGACTCGTTGTGTATGACACCGCGGAGACTCACAGCATGTGGAGACTCATGCTACTCTCCACGATCCACACACAACTCACCACATGCCCCATTGAGAGCGAGAACTACTAATCACGACCACAAGGAGGTTACCCCATGTGACTCTACTCTCCCTAGCAACCAGGCCAATTTGGTTGCTTAGGAGACCTGGCTGGAGTCACTCAGCACACCCTGGATTTGAACTCGCGACTCCAGGTGTGATGGTCAGCGCCAATACTCGCTGAGCTACCCAGACCCCCCAATAGTGTGTGTTTTCATTTCAAACTATATTATCAGCATAACAATGTGTTCTTTTTGTCTTCCTGTTATTTTGGGTCATTTTTGACCCGTTTAGGAGTTCAAAACAGCGAATTACAAATCTTAATCTTGTTTGTGGTCAAAATGCTTTTAGATTCTCTACAATAATTAATAAATGCATCAGTTACAAAAAACTTCAACCTCAAACTGTTATGCTGATATTATAGTTTTTATTTAAATATTAAAGTGTGCAAAATAAAAGCATTTTAAATAGTAGCATGTATGTAGAAGATGTAGCTTTCTAGTGTGTCCGATTGTGAAATGTGTGTGAAAGAGTGTGTTCACCTTGAGTCCAGTGATGTGGGCAATCATATAGGTCAGGAGGGCGTAGCTGGCGATGTTGAAGGGCACACCCAGACCCATGTCTCCAGAGCGCTGGTATAGCTGGCATGACAGCTCACCCTCCGATACGTAAAACTGGCATAATGCATGGCAGGGTGGCAATGCCATCAGCGGGAGATCTGAGAATAACATTGTTTTTATGAATAATATTCTTCTGTCATTATGCATGCGTCCATGTTTGGATATGTGGTGTTGGTGAAGTGCTGCAAGTGTGATTTAGAGACCTTTCGGGTTCCAGGCACACATGATGATCCTCCGGTCCTCTGGGTTTGACTTGATGGTATCAATCACTTTCTGTAACTGGTCAACACCTTGTCCAGAGTAATCTGTATAGAAAGATTCAATTATAGTTTCAATTCTCTATACAACTGCTAACCTTACATTCAATATTAATACATCCAGGCTATGCATGTATTGTTATATATATATATATATAATATATAAACAGATTTGTGCCTGTAAATGCATATGGATAGTTGACAATTAATATGGGAAAACTTAAATTTTGAAATTTGATTTAGACACCTTTCAATAGTCATGTGGTATGACTAATACATATTTAAAAGTACAGATATTCTATTTAGCCTCTCAATATGGTCATAAAATGGCATGCATAATAATTATAACAATGTAAATAAAAAAGTATTATTTATATCTTACACTGCGAGGCATTGCTGTTATGCGTCATATCAACTGCCCAGATATTAAACTCATGTTACCAGTATGCATGTCTTTGTATTCGGCTCCGAAGTGTCTCCATTGGAAACCATAAACTGGCCCCAGATCTCCTTCTTCCCGATCCGTGAAGCCATTCTTGTCCAGAAATTCCTTGGAGCCGTTGGCGTCCCAGATTCTCACACCCTTCTCGGACAGATCTTTAGCATTCGTTGAACCCTAAAGTCAATAAAACAATGGATTCATGAAAATGATATTAAGAAATTAGCTTGAAAAAAGTGTGGGATGCTTTTGTACCTTAATAAACCACAGCAGCTCCTCCAGTATGCCTTTCCAGAAAACCCTTTTAGTTGTCAGCAATGGAAACTGATCTGTGAGACCAATGATAGTGTTATGAGAATGATTACCAAGTTTAATATAATTCAAAGAGCAGGCACTTTGAGAACATTAGTGTTTGGTAAAGTTAACATCACCAATAAACTTTGAAAAAATCGTAAAGACTCTTGTTGCTGCAATTAGTGGTCGACTGATAAATCAGCCGATATTCTCTATTTTTAAATTACCATTTCGGCCAATAAATTTTTCCATTTGGCCAATTAGTTAACATTAAGATTTTTAATTGTTTTTGCATCATGAAATGTTAACTGGTAAAGACTCTTGTTGCTGCTATTAGTGGTTGACCGATATATCGTCAAGGCCGATAAATCAGCCGATATCTTGCATTTTCAAATTAACGGCATTGGCCTGTAAATATTCCCATTTGGCCAGTTAGTTAACATTAAGATTTTTTCACATTTGTGCCAAGTTTATTGGTAAAGATTTTTGTTACTGTAATTAGTGGTCGACCGATATATCACAGAGGCCAATAAATCAGCCGATATTCTTGGTTGGGGTGGTAGAGCGGGTCGGCCACTCATCGCAGGGTTGGTGGTTCGATTCCCGGCCCACATGACTCCACATGCCGAAGTGTCCTTGGGCAAGACACTGAACCCCAAGTTGCTCCCAATGGCAGACTAGCACCTTACATGGCAGCTCTGCCATCATTGGTGTGTGAATGGGTGAATGGACAGAGTGTAAAGCACTTTGAATACCGTTAAGGTTAAAAAGGCACTATCACCATTTTTCCCCGATTACTCTTTAAAAAAAATTGCATTAGGGCAAGAGTTTTTGATCAAGACTTATACTACTACAATATTATCCAGTCCAGACCGTTTAGTTTTTTTTAAATAAGCATAAAAGTAGTACAGTAAATACTATCAAGATTTATAAATACAATAAAATGGTACTAATAATATAGCAAATATTATTATTTACAGTAGTATAGTATTAATATAGTATTATTATCTGGTGGGGCTGTACTTCATTGTGTTTAAATTGTTACGAAATATAAATAAATAAATAAATAAATAAAGGCTTAATTATTTTAATGGAAAAAAATAGTGAGATTATTGACAGATGTCATCATGAGATTCCCACAAAACAATACACTATTTTTCACTTTTTTGACCAATGGGTTTCCATGTATTTTTATTTTATTTTAATAATATTTATATTTAAGAGATTACATTTAAAAGAGCACTTTCAAGCTGATTATACCGCTATATTTAACTAATATAACTAGAAGAAAATACATTTAGTATAAAAATATCCATGACTTTATGTTTTAGTCGTTTAAACGACTTCCATGCATTACGTAGTATATACCATATATATGTAGTACCATAAGAATGCATCTCACCTCTGAGACTGTACCTCGCCTGTGATCCGAACACCGAGATCACTCCCGTCCCGGTTCGGTCTCCTTTACGAACACCGTTCTGCAGAATATACTCGATCTGATTCAAATAACCGCGCTCGTCACAAAAGAGAGAGAAGCGATTTTTCTCTCCCTCAGCATTTGCTTTGTCATTTTCAGTCTCCGTGTAACGCGCGTTTATAATTTCCACTGCCGTGCCGGGCATTTTATTTCGTCAGATGATACTAAATACAAATATATTTGTAGTAAAATCCAGTGGCGCAAAACAGCGTTCACGGAAACTTCAATCTTCCCGCGAAATTAAATGTGCGCGTCAAAATCATCCAATGAACGCTCTCAAAACTTAGAAACGTCGACGAGGAACCAATGAGCTGACTAGAATGAGAAGTAGGCGGGGCCTGCTCATACACTACTTCCGATGAGACTAAAGTTTGTTGCTTCTTCAGAGGGGCTCAAAAAGCTGAATCCTCCATTGCATTCATTGTAATGACAGTTTTCAGGTTTATGGAGGAATTTTTACACTAAATTGTATAATCGATTATATGTATTACTTCTAAGGATGGGTACCTAACACAACAAACAGAAAACCGCTCCTGCTATCTCTGTGAAATTATTATTTTAAATTCTAGTTGTGCTAATCACAAGCGACTGTGATTGGTCTATCCTGAGCAGCGCTGTGAAAAGTAACAGGTGCTATATTGAGACGCCGTCTGTGTGTTCTGGTTCAACAGCGTTGTTTTTTATTATTATTATTATTTTATTTGTCTACTCCTGAATAATCAAACTTTCATAACCACCTACAATGTATGACATACATACACAATGAAGGGTTCAAATAAATAAAAAAAATATATATTTTTTAAGACCAATCGGTCAATTCGAAGCAGCGTCCGATCCGCTAAAATACGCCCATTACATGATCTTCTGTTTAAATGCTAAATGTTTTTCCACCTGCATTTTAATTTTGCTATGGTTCTCTCCTTCAGACTAGAACGCTTTACTACAGCCTAATATTTGAAATGTTGTTTTCTCACTGTGAGTCACTGGAGATCCGCCGAAGAAAACTATTGTTGTTAAAAAAATTAACATTTTTTTAAAATTAATTTGTAGATTTTACCAAGTATTGAATTTACCAGATATTATTTAGCAGAGACGGGCCACTTCTATTGAAATTAATGGGAGAAATGGGAACGCCCAACCAAGGAGCTCTGAGCGCCCAACGGTCCACGGATGTAGAAAGGAAGTCCCGCCTTACAAGTTAAAAGAGCCAATCACCTTTTAGATACAGACATCGTCTGTCAATCAACTTTTGATTGCGCATGCGCATTAGCTATGCAAGCTGGGAAACTAGTATTTTTTAGCGTGATAAGGCAAAGAAGAAACATTTATGATTCCAGTATTGTCAGATTTTATTGCTGATTTAAACTATGTTTTTTGATTGTAATCTTGACCAACCGTTTTTGAGATTTAGTTCTTTCTCCATTCAAGTAGATGGGAGCTGCCCTGGCATGACTGGAATTAGGCCCCTGAGAGCGTTCCAAAGATGGCCGACAGTGCACTGACATGCTAGAAAGACTTCGGCTGTGTTCGAAATCACTCACTTGTTCGCTCATTCACTATTTTCTATATAGTGGATGTCTGTGAGTGCCCTATATCAGGCAAGGTGTGAACGAAATGAGTGTGTACATTTGGATGGTGATGTGTCGGAGAGAGCAGGAAAGAGCGCTGTCACATATTAACTTTTATCTTACATGTAGGATAATAATAATCATAATAACAACAATAATACTTATAAAATGTTATATGTACAATACATCGTAATAGTGGTTTTGTATGTTGATTTCAAACATCTGGTTCAAAACACTCTTAATTCCCATATCAAACACTTGTAATAGCTCTTGGTTAAACAAGTGAATACTTAGGCCAAAACAATTGTTTTATATTATTGCTGTTTCATGAATTGTTTAGTGTTTTTTCCTATAAGGAATAAGGCTTAATAATAAGAGTATTATGTTCACTATCTTTCACTCACTCGAAGTTGTGTCGATGAAGTGCCACTAGGGGTCACTCTTGGGAGCCAGAGACACCTCTGATCTTTGATAAAAGGCCAATGGGAATTGGCGAGTGGTATTTGCATGCCACTCCCCAGAACATGCGGGTATAAAGGAGCTGGCGTGCAAACCGCTCCGAGTCGAGCGGTTGATGTTCGTTGATTTGAATTCCCACGGCTTCCCATTCACCTCTGCTGTATTCCTGATAGCGCATTATAATGATTCATTTAGCAAAACAAATAATGATGGTGGTGTAGTGGCTAAAGCACAGGGCTGTTAATCAGAAGGTTGCTGGTTCAAACCCCATAGTCACCACCATTGTGTCCTTGAGCAAGGCACTTAACTCCAGGTTGCTCCGGGGGGATTGTCCCTGTAATAATTGCACTGTAAGTCACTTTGGATAAAAGCATCTGCCAAATGCATAAATGTAAATGTAAATGTAGCAACATGCTAACACTTATGAGGTTCCACTGCAGTTAGGATGCTCCCTTAGAAGACAGCTGTCTATGTAGGCAGTAGAGAGCAAGGCAGCTCACTAGCTTTCGATGGAGAGCCAATAAGTATATGAATTTCAAACATTGTATGAACTGTATGACATATATGATCTCAAACACATAGCCTCCCCGCCTCTACCTAAATCATAATTGTAGCCTACCAGAATGTTTTTCTTACATTTAAATTTAAATTTAGTAATGAACATTTATGAATGAAAACAACGCTAGTGCTTCAGTACATTGTCATAGTTATTTTTATTGTTTCTTTCATTTTCCTGTTTGACAACAAGACCTTTTATCTTTCAGTACAACTGCCAGATATTGAATTAAATGACATGAGAATGTCCATCTGAAGTCTTCACATTTGTTTCGAATCATTTATCCACTTTCATTCTTCACCCAAAATCTCCTTCTCTCAGCTGCACAGAACAATATAATGATGTAGCACCTAGAGAGAGAATCCTCTCAAACAGAGAGCGCATGAAACTCAAGTTTCTTACAAAAAGATAACACAATACAACACAGACGGTCTGACAGCGGTTTTGGCATTTGAGTCTTGGATTAACCTAACCTGTGCTGCTTGTTTTCTACAGACCTGTACAAACTACACCAGTTTAGTTGCTCTATTTTGCTTTGTAAACATTGAAGCAACAAAAATAATCATAGTGCAGATCGAAGAGTACAAAATATTTCAGAAAGTTGCTATATTTTCCCCTCTTTGCCTTGAACCCTTACATGTATATTATTATTCAAACCAAAAAGCATTTGCACAAGACTAGTCCTGACAGTCTAAATATATTATTTCTCACACTTAAGATTTAAAAAAATCTTGCTTGTACAACATAAGAACATCTTTGACATCTAGATGAAGATGTCTCGACAAATACTTATGAGATAAACCCTTCAAGATGTTTGACAAAGAGGTTGATTGTTTATGTGGATTAAATAATCTGTGAAACGACATGGGCAAGTGATAAAAATACAGTTTAGACATCTTCTAGTTCTCTTAGAGTCTTAATTGCTAGTATGACATTTTGTTATTGTGTTGAAGAGGCCATTTACTATACTAGCATTTTTACAATTTATATGGAGATGGTAAAATAAGGCTGTATAAATGACTGAATTCCTAATCTGTCCCGCTAATAACATAGATAATTGTTAAACAATAACATAATCCTGCTGAAAAGACCCAACAGACTTCTTTACTAAATTAACCAACCTGGTCTCACATTGCCATACCAACATTTTTGCTAAATGATTTTTACGTGACTCGTTGTACTTATCACGCAACCTAGTTTCATAAAACGTTACTATAACACAATATTTGCAAACACTACGTTTGCAAATATTGCAACTGTGCATTTTATTCACTTTCACGAAAATCATGACTGCAATGGCTAATTATGACTTTATTAATACTTACTTTTCACATTATTAGTCACACTGCCATGTTATGCTATCGAAACACTTTTACTATAACGCATCATTTGAAAGATTGCACATTTTAACGATTGTATTATAGACCCACCTACATTTACACAGTTATTGCACAGTGACTAGCTTCCATGGTAGCTTACCTGCTAGGACTAGACTAAGGACTAAACAGACAGCTGTTCGAGCCCATCCAAACACGGAAGCTGAAACGTGAGATGAAAGTGTCACAGAAATGACACGAAATTACATGTTTATATCAGAAAATGTGCTTTTGATGTCGCATTTGCTTTTTCCACAATATCGGTTAGGGTAAGCGTGTGTGTTTTATTCACCTTTCATTGGCGTTTACGACACTATCGGTTGGGTTTAGATGTTGATTTAGGGTAAGCGTGTGTGTTTTGTTCACCTTTCATTTGTGTTTACGACACCATCGGTTGGGTTTAGATGTTGATTTACGGTAAGCGTGTGTGTTTTATTCACCTTTCATTTGTGTTTATGACACTATCGGTTAGGTTTAGGTGTTGATTTAGGGTAAGCGTGTGTGTTTTGTTCATCTTTCATTTGCGTTTATGACACTATCGGTTAGGTTTAGGTGTTGATTTAGGGTAAGCATGTGTGTTTTGTTCACCTTTCATTTGCCTTTACGACACTATCGGTTGGGTTTAGATGTTGATTTAGGGTAAGCGTGTGTGTTTTGTTCACCTTTCATGTGTGTACATGACACTATCGGTTAGGTTTAGATGTTGATTTAGGGTAAGCGTGTGTGTTTTGTTTATCTTTCATTGGCCTTTATGACACTATCGGTTAGGTTTAGGTGTTGATTTAGGGTAAGCGTGTGTGTTTTGTTCACCTTTCATTTGCGTTCATGACACTATCGATTAGGTTTAGGTGTTAATTTAGGGTAAGCATGTGTGTTTTGTTTATCTTTCATTTGCGTTTACGACACTATCGGTTAGGTTTAGGTGTTGATTTATGGTAAGCGTGTGTGTTTTGTTCACCTTTCATTTGCGTTTATGACACTATCGGCTAGGTTTAGTTGTTGATTTAGGGTAAGCGTGTGTGTTTTATTCACCTTTCATGTGTGTACATGACACTATCGGTTAGGTTTAGATGTTGATTTAGGGTAAGCGTGTGTGTTTTGTTCACCTTTCATTTGCGTTTACAACACTATCGGTTAGGTTTAGATGTTGATTTAGGGTAAGCGTGTGTGTTTTGTTCACCTTTCATTTGCGTTTCCGACACTATCGGTTAGGTTTAGGTGTTGATTTAGGGTAAGCGTGTGTGTTTTGGTCACCTTTCATGTGTGTACATGACACTATCGGTTAGGTTTAGGTGTTGATTTAGGGTAAGCATGTGTGTTTTGTTCACCTTTCATGTGTGTACATAACACTATCGGTTAGGTTTAGATGTTGATTTAGGGTAAGCGTGTGTGTTTTATTCACCTTTCATGTGTGTACATGACACTATCGGTTGGGTTTAAATGTTGATTTAGGGTAAGCATGTGTGTTTTGTTCACCTTTCATTTTGCGTTTACTGACACTATCAGTTAGGTGTAGTTGTTGACTTAGGAGTAAGCGTGTGTGTTTTATGCACCTTTCATTTGCGTTCACGACACTACCGGTTAGGTGTAGTTGTTGATTTAGGGTAAGCGTGTGTGTTTTATGGACCTTTCATTTGCGTTTACGACACTGTCGGTTAGGTTTAGATGTTGATTTAGGGTAAGCATGTGTGTTTTGTTCACCTTTCATGTGTGTACATGACACTATCGGTTAGGTTTAGGTGTTGATTTAGGGTAAGCATGTGTGTTTTGTTCACCTTTCATTTGCATTTATGACACTATCGGTTAGGTTTAGATGTTGATTTAGGGTAAGCATGTGTGTTTTGTTCACCTTTCATTTGCGATAACGACACTATCGGTTAGGTTTAGGTGTTGATTTAGGGTAAGCATGTGTGTTTTGTTCACCTTTCATTTGTGTTTATGACACTATCGGTTAGGTTTAGATGTTGATTTAGGGTAAGCATGTGTGTTTTGTTCACCTTTCATTTGCGATAACGACACTATCGGTTAGGTTTAGGTGTTGATTTAGGGTAAGCGTGTGTGTTTTGTTCACCTTTCATTTGCGTTTACGACACTATCGGTTGGGTTTAGATGTTGATTTAGGGTAAGCGTGTGTGTTTTATTCACCTTTCATTTGTGTTTATGACACTATCGGTTAGGTTTAGGTGTTGATTTAGGGTAAGCGTGTGTGTTTTGTTCATCTTTCATTTGCGTTTATGACACTATCGGTTAGGTTTAGGTGTTGATTTAGGGTAAGCATGTGTGTTTTGTTCACCTTTCATTTGCCTTTACGACACTATCGGTTGGGTTTAGATGTTGATTTAGGGTAAGCGTGTGTGTTTTGTTTATCTTTCATTTGCGTTTATGACACTATCGGTTAGGTTTAGGTGTTGATTTAGGGTAAGCGTGTGTGTTTTGTTCACCTTTCATTTGCGTTCATGACACTATCGATTAGGTTTAGGTGTTAATTTAGGGTAAGCATGTGTGTTTTGTTCACCTTTCATTTGCCTTTACGACACTATCGGTTGGGTTTAGATGTTGATTTAGGGTAAGCGTGTGTTTTGTTCACCTTTCATGTGTGTACATGACACTATCGGTTAGGTTTAGGTGTTGATTTATGGTAAGCGTGTGTGTTTTATTCACCTTTCATTTGCGTTTATGACACTATCGGCTAGGTTTAGTTGTTGATTTAGGGTAAGCGTGTGTGTTTTATTCACCTTTCATGTGTGTACATGACACTATCGGTTAGGTTTAGATGTTGATTTAGGGTAAGCGTGTGTGTTTTGTTCACCTTTCATTTGCGTTTACAACACTATCGGTTAGGTTTAGATGTTGATTTAGGGTAAGCGTGTGTGTTTTGTTCACCTTTCATTTGCGTTTACGACACTATCGGTTAGGTTTAGGTGTTGATTTAGGGTAAGCGTGTGTGTTTTGGTCACCTTTCATGTGTGTACATGACACTATCGGTTAGGTTTAGGTGTTGATTTAGGGTAAGCATGTGTGTTTTGTTCACCTTTCATGTGTGTACATAACACTATCGGTTAGGTTTAGGTGTTGATTTAGGGTAAGCGTGTGTGTTTTATTCACCTTTCATGTGTGTACATGACACTATCGGTTGGGTTTAAATGTTGATTTAGGGTAAGCATGTGTGTTTTGTTCACCTTTCATTTGCGTTTACGACACTATCAGTTAGGTGTAGTTGTTGACTTAGGGTAAGCGTGTGTGTTTTATGCACCTTTCATTTGCGTTTACGACACTACCGGTTAGGTGTAGTTGTTGATTTAGGGTAAGCGTGTGTGTTTTATGGACCTTTCATTTGCGTTTACGACACTGTCGGTTAGGTTTAGATGTTGATTTAGGGTAAGCATGTGTGTTTTGTTCACCTTTCATGTGTGTACATGACACTATCGGTTAGGTTTAGGTGTTGATTTAGGGTAAGCATGTG
The DNA here is from genome assembly GCF_025860055.1 of Xyrauchen texanus. Lineage (NCBI taxonomy): Eukaryota > Metazoa > Chordata > Actinopteri > Cypriniformes > Catostomidae > Xyrauchen > Xyrauchen texanus. The sequence goes on from NC_068276.1 coordinate 60,820,471, forward strand.
TGTTTTGTTCACCTTTCATTTGCGTTTATGACACTATCGGTTAGGTTTAGATGTTGATTTAGGGTAAGCGTGTGTGTTTTGTTCACCTTTCATTTGCGTTTACGACACTATCAGTTAGGTTTAGGTGTTGATTTAGGGTAAGCGTGTGTGTTTTGTTCACCTTTCATTTGCCTTTACGACACTATCGGTTGGGTTTAGATGTTGATTTAGGGTAAGCGTGTGTTTTGTTCACCTTTCATGTGTGTACATGACACTATCGGTTAGGTTTAGGTGTTGATTTAGAGTAAGCATGTGTGTTTTGTTCACCTTTCATTTGCGTTCATGACACTATCGGTTAGGTTTAGGTGTTGATTTAGGGTAAGCATGTGTGTTTTGTTTATCTTTCATTTGCGTTTACGACACTATCGGTTAGGTTTAGGTGTTGATTTATGGTAAGCGTGTGTGTTTTGTTCACCTTTCATGTGTGTACATGACACTATCGGTTAGGTTTAGGTGTTGATTTAGAGTAAGCGTGTTTTGTTTATCTTTCATTTGCGTTCTACGACACTCTCGGTTAGGTTTAGGTGTTGATTTATGAGTAGCGTGTGTGTTTTGTTCACCTTTCATGTGTACATGACACTATCAGGTTGAGTTTAGGTGTTGATTTAGGGTAAGCGTGTGTGTTTTGTTCACCTTTCATGTGTGTACATGACACTATCGGTTAGGTTTAGGTGTTGATTTAGAGTAAGCATGTGTGTTTTGTTCACCTTTCATTTGCGTTCATGACACTATCGGTTAGGTTTAGGTGTTGATTTAGGGTAAGCATGTGTGTTTTGTTCACCTTTCATTTGCATTTATGACACTATCGGTTAGGTTTAGGTGTTGATTTAGGGTAAGCGTGTGTGTTTTGGTCACCTTTCATGTGTGTACATTACACTATCGGTTAGGTTTAGGTGTTGATTTAGGGTAAGCATGTGTGTTTTGTTCACCTTTCATTTGCATTTATGACGCTATCCGTTAGGTTTAGTTGTTGATTTAAGGTAAGCGTGTGTGTTTTGTTCACCTTTCATTTGCGATAACGACACTATCGGTTAGGTTTAGATGTTGATTTAGGGTAAGCATGTGTGTTTTGTTCACCTTTCATTTGCGTTTACGACACTATCGGTTAGGTTTAGATGTTGATTTAGGGTAAGCGTGTGTGTTTTGTTCACCTTTCATTTGCGTTTACGACACTATCGGTTAGGTTTAGTTGTTGATTTAGGGTAAGCGTGTGTGTTTTGGTCACCTTTCATTTGCGTTCATGACACTATCGGTTAGGTTTAGGTGTTGATTTAGGGTAAGCGTGTGTGTTTTGTTTATCTTTCATTGGCCTTTATGACACTATCGGTTAGGTTTAGATGTTGATTTAGGTTAAGCGTGTGTGTTTTGTTCACCTTTCATTTGCGTTTACGACACTATCCGTTAGGTTTAGTTGTTGATTTAGGGTAAGCATTTGTGTTTTGTTTATCTTTCATTGGCCTTTATGACACTATCCGTTAGGTTTAGTTGTTGATTTAGGGTAAGCGTGTGTGTTTTGTTTATCTTTCATTTGCGTTTCCGACACTATCCGTTAGGTTTAGGTGTTGATTTAGGGTAAGCGTGTGTGTTTTGTTTATCTTTCATTTGCGTTTACGACACTATCGGTTAGGTTTAGATGTTGATTTAGGGTAAGCGTGTGTGTTTTGTTCACCTTTCATTTGCGTTTATGACACTATCGGTTAGGTTTAGGTGTTGATTAAGGGTAAGCATGTCTGTTTTGTTTACATCTTGTCTACATTTGCTTTTTTTAACACTATTGCTTAAATTTAGGTTAAAGTTGTAGGTTAGGGAGGTATATTTTACACATCAAAACCTCCATCAAATATTCTTCTTAAAAACCTTGTCTGATTCGGACACCATTTCACTTGCTTTTGGCACCCCAGCTGGACATTTCACTTGGAAACTGCAGCCACACGTGCAATGAAGCACATAATATCGATATGCAAAATGTTGCTACGTTCATTAGATCAGGCTGATATCGTGGCAGTTTCTTGGTGAAATGAACACTAGAGGGTGCTATAACAACAATGCTTTTATTGACTTTCACACAAATCACGAGTAAAACGGCATATTATCAGTACATGAACACTTACGTTTCGCCCTGTTCCTCACACAATTCTATCTAATGACTTCTGAGCACTTATAGCGGTGATACATGTTAACTGTTGCATTACATATTCAACAACATTTACAAATTGCAACTGACAGAGCTTTGCACTTGTGATGCAAAGGATTGGGGACGAATCTCGAAGAGCACGTGAGATGACACGTGTCAAAGAAGCACCTCAAATTGACGTGGTTGCTTCAGCATTTTAGTTTTTCGTATCATATTAGCGCTTATGACACGGTTTAGGGTAAGCAGGTCAGTTTTGTTGATTTAAAACTTGATTTAGTTTTTACTTAAAAAACATCATCTGTTTGGGAGAACATTTAACTCACTTTTAGCACCACACAGTGGACATTTGACCTCGGAACTGCTGCGATACACATAAGGAGCCACGTAACATCATTATTTTTGTTTATTAAAAATGTAGCCACAGACACATCATTTTCATTAGATCAGGCATAAGTTAACCAGACTTCCTTAGTCAATAAACATGACCAGGAAGGTCAACCAATGTTGCTGGTCTGCCAGCTCCAGATGAGAACTAATTAGCAAAAAACAGGCTCAGCCAGGACGCTGGTCAAAATTGGCCTTTTCATCAGGGAAGTGAAAGGTTGAACCACAAATTAGTCCAGATCAGGTGAGGCTGAATCCAAAGTGTAGTTGATGATTGATGATAATGTTTAATCCAGTCCAAGGGTGGGGTTTAATTCAACCTAGGGATGAGGTTTAGTTTAACAGAATATTTTATCCGAAAGGTCTTGTTCAAAACACAGATGAGGTGTCTCCATTGAGTGTGACAATTTTGGGGAACGCAGATCTGCAATGACCTATGAAGATGGGGTGTCCTTGTACTTTGCTTGAAATCCTTTGATTTTGTTAGTGATTCCATTGAGAAATTAAAAAACAGCTGGAGGGATGTTGAAGCTTTGCAGAATTGATTGATAGTTTGAGTTTTTCCCAGCTCTGGAAACACTGTGCATTCATCCATAATATCTGATTGTAGATTCTTATTTTGATCGTGGACTGAATACTTTGTTATCAGGGGTTTGGGGATGGTGACCGTCTACTCTTCTTTCTCCATAATGATTTCTCCATGAAGAACCCTTCTCCTCTGACGGAGCATGTGGAAGTACAGCTGAGGAAACACTGAAAGAGAAACACAGGAAATGAATGATGAACAGGACGACAATGAGAGGTACAGGAAAAGAACACGATCTAATTTAGAAGTATTAAAGACGTCTTAATATCCCTTTAGATGGTTCAGATTTAAATCAATCTGGTTCAGAAAATCTTCACTTCTTAAGGGCCCACATGGTTGAGAAATGGGGCCCCTTAATTGTGATTCCATCACATCAGTTAGTGCAATACCTATAACTAGTTTTTGGATTTCAGAAATGTACTTTTGCAAAGTTCTGGAATGCATCACTAGGGGTCCAAACACCAAAGAGGCCATTCGTGGAGATCTCAAACTTGAAAGTCCAGATCGGTGGATTGTTGCAGTGATGGTCGTCCTTCTGCAAGTCTCTCTCATCTACACACATGATCTCAAAGCTCAACCAGTGTGACCATCGGTCACCTCTCTTACCAAGGCCCTTCTCGCCCGATTGCTCAGTTTGGTCAGTCGGCCAGCTCTAGGAAGAGTCCTGGTTGTTCCAACCTTCTTCCACTGTGCTCTTGGGTACCTTCAGTACAGCCAAAATGTTTTTGTAGCCTTCCCCAGATCTGTGCCTCAACACAATCCTGTCTCTGAGCTCTGCAGGCAGTTCCTTTGACCTCATGGATTGGTGTTTGCTCTGATATGCATTTTCAGCTGTGAGACCTTAAATAGACAGGTGTGTGCCTTTCCCAATCACGTCCAGTCAATTGAATTTGCCACAGGTGGACTCAAATCAAAGTGTAGAAACATCTCAAAGATGATCCAGAGAAATGGGTTATCAAAAAAAGAAATCTGAAAAGTTATCAAAAACCTTTTGCTTTGCCATTATGGGGTATGGAGTGTAGATTGATGTGAAAAGATTATAATTTAAAGCATTTTAACATATGGCTGCAACCTAACAAAATGTGAAAACAATGAAGAGGTCTGAAAACTTTCTGAACGCACTGTGTTTAAATAAAAATGTCCTTTTGATTAGTGACCTAGAAATGGTGCACAATCTGAAATACAGTATTTCTAGATTTAAATCTTACAGTATTTTTAATCCCTGATTTTTCATGTTGTCTCAAGACTTGTGAATCCAACTGTAAAGATGATACGACCACTTTTAACTGCTACCATAATAGAATAATTCTCTTGTTTTCATATTGGATGTCAAGTCATACGATGTCACCGTGCATGCAAACATTTCATTGTCAAGTCAGTGCTTACATGGGATGTAGGACAGCATGACGATGATCAGGAAGTAGTAAGAGTCAAAGGAGACGTTGTATGTGTTCGGGAGCCTCAGAGAGTACATGCCCGATCGGCGAACATACGGTAAGGCGGCATATATGGTCAGCAGTTCACCAACCACTCCCAATGGGTACATGACAATAAACATGTTATATCTGAGGAATGGAAAGTGAAAAGAGACAGCAAGAAAGAAAGGAGACTTGGTCAATTTAATGTGAGACATAATTGTTCAAACAGTCCAAATCTCTCAAATGACATGTGAATCATTCTGTAGCATTATGCTTTCCTGCACAACATTCAGTGACGGTACACAGAGTTACTGAACTGTTACTTCACATCAAAATCCCACGGTTATTAAATATAATCAGGTTAAAGAGGTTAAGGTGTGAGTTCCTTTAAATAGATGCTCCTGGACTCGACCAGAGAGATTATAATATGAGACTGGCCATGAGCCTGGGTAGCTCAGCGAGTAAAGATGCTGGCTACCACCCCTGGAGTCGCGAGTTCGAATCCAGGGCATGCTGAGTGACTCCGGCCAGGTCTCTAAGCAACCAAATTGGCCCGGTTGCTAGGAAGGGTAGAGTCACATGGGGTAATCACCTCGTGGTCACTATAATGTGGTTCTCGCTATCGGTGGGGCACGTGGCGAGTTGTAATGGATGCCGTGGAGAATAGCCTGAAGCCTCCACACGCACTAGGTCTCCACGGTAACGCGCTCAACAAGCCACGTGAGAAGATGCGCAGATTGACGGTCTCAGACGCGGAGGCAACTGAGATTCGTCCTCCACCACCCGGATTGAGATGAGTCACTACGCCACCACGAGGACTTGGAGCGCATTGAGAATTGGGCATTCCAAATGGGGGAAAAAAGATGAGACTGGCCATTTGTATCCATACGAAGATAAACTGTAACGCTAAATATGGCACTTGTAGAAATAGAATAATAGTATTCACGATACCATTTGTTGTCAGATTTTATTGCTGATTTTATATATTTTGTTTGATCATAATCTTGACAAACCATTTTGGATTTTCTTTTCCCATTCATGTAGCTAGGATACTTATATCCACAGAAAATAGCTTCCCAGAGATGTTACCAAGATGGCTGCCAATTGTCCTGACTTGCCTTAAAGAGACTTTGATTCAAACAACACTCATTGTGCCTGATTTCCAGAGATAGGTCTTAGATAGCAATAGTCATTGATTCTGACACTGAAACGATGTTGATTTTGCTAATTGATTCAATGTAGGAAAGCCAACCTTGAAAAACATGTTCCATCACAATATATAGATCTAAAATGTATGGGGCGCTCTTACGCAGCTGAGCACTCTCCATTTACATCAAGTGTATATGTAGAGCGCATAGCCCTTCCTCAATTTTCCATAGAATATCTCGGACACCGAGTTGTCTAAAAGCTCGATCTAGATGTCATTAAAAAGCTGAGATCCTCATCTTTACTATGGTGTATGACATTTCTTCATCAATAGTTGAGATCATACAGTCACTGAGCACTTTATAAGGAACCTGCACATATTCATGTGATTAACTAATCAGCCAATCGTGTGGAAGCAGTGCAGTGCATAAAATCATGCAGATACAGGTCAGGAGCTTCAGATGATGTTCACATCAACCATCAGAATGGAGAAATAATGTGATCTCAGTGATTTGGACTGTGGCATGATTGTTGGTACCAGATGGGCTGGTTTGAGCATTTCTGGGATTTTCATACACAACAGTCTCTAGAATTTACTCCGAATGGTGCCAAAGAGAAAAAACATCCCGTGAGCAACAGTTCTGTGGACGGAAACACCTTGTTGATGGGAGAGGTCAACAGAGAATGGCCAGACTGGTTTGTATTGACAAAGTCTACGGTAACTCAGATAACCACTCTGAATGCACAACATTTACATTTACATTTATGCATTTGGCAGACGCTTTTATCCAAAGTGACTTACAGTGCACTTATTACAGGGACAATCCACCTGGAGCAACCTGGAGTTAAGTGCCTTGCTCAAGGACACAATGGTGGTGGCTGTGGGGATCAAACCAGCAACCTTCTGATTACCAGATTACCAGTTATGTGCTTTAGACCACTACACCACCACCACTCCATAACATGTCGAACCCACAACACGTCGAACCTTGAGGCGGATGGGTTACAACAGTAGAAGACCACGTTGGGTACCACTTGTCAGCCAAGAACAGAAAGCAGAGTCTGCAGTGGGACTGCCATCTGTGTACCTCAGCAGAAATGGAAATGATGTTTTTCCAGTCTTTAGCTGTCCAGTTCTGGTGAGCCTGTGCCACTACAGCCTCAGCTTTCTGTTCTTTTACATTTATGGATTGGCCCTATTCACTTCCATTAAGAGTGACTCACTGTAACCCTGAAGTCAATTTTTTGGTTTTTGTTTTGTTGTGGTAATCAACATTATTCCTCAAATATATGGTATAATTATAGCACTAACCAAATGTCTAAAATGTGAGAAATGTTCTGTCACATAAATCACTGCATTGGAAAGCAACAGACACCAAACAGCCAATCACAAATCAAACAGGGATAATCTGCAATTCCACCACAGGCCATTACTGGAGTACATGAGTGTTTAAAGACACTGCAGAGTGTTGGTCATATAAGAACCGACAATCGTTAAAAACCTATTAGTGTTATTGTGTTTGTGGTCAATGCGAGTACTGGGCATGCTCAAATAAATCAACCCATGCCGATGCTACAGGGAAATAAAGTGTGGTGGCATGCCACGTGCACCTGGCCCATTTGATGAAGTATGGCAGATGTTTGAGAAGGTTGAAGGTGTAGTAAGAGTAGCGTGTGATCTCGGTGACTGTCCACACCACCACGAACAAAATCACGCTCTGCTCGTTCTGAATCTTAGCAAACATTTCACAGGAAAGACAAAAGAGGCAGAGAGGGAAATGTAAAAGACCAAATTTGGAGCGTTTACAATCAGATTTTAGACAGATGAATAGAGGACAGTTACAATGGCGCGCAATAATGAACGCACACTTTTTCAATGGCTATTGCTTTTTTGGGCTTTTGTTTTCAATGGTAAAGAATTCGAAGCTATGAACCAAACCAACCGAAGAAATGAATCTACTCATCCCATGAAGCATCGTCAATGATGTAATTCAATTATAAAGGACATACAATATAAAAAGTACATTTTTGTATAATTATTGCTAAATATTCAGATATCTGAGCAAAGAGTGTTTCTTCAACTTCTGACAATTTCATGCCCCAAGGATTGATTTTATAAACAAACCGATTGTTATCTATTTTTCATTATATGTAGGTCTTGTTAAAAGTTAATAAGGCCTTTATCATTCATTTTATCACTTTTCAAACACCTCTAATGCATAGATTGTACTGCTTTTTCCCCAGATCCATGTTTTAAACTATTACAGTCTATACAAAGACTGAAATAAACATAAACAGTTTCAATAGTTATTGTGTTAAAATGATTTCTATCCATTTTTCAGAAGGTAGTTTTTTCAAAAGATTTTGTACTTGTTACAAAAAAAGTCAACAAAAGTGTCAGTGAATGTTTGAGATGAGATATGAGACAAATGGTGTTTTAATAAAAATAATAATAAAATTAGGGCTGTCAATTGATTAAAATTTTTAATAGAATTAATTACATGGTGTCCCGATTAATTAATCGCATTTAATCGCATTTACAAATATTTGCTGAGAAAGCCCCTCATATAACAATAATTCACTATATAATGATTATACATATTTATATCAATATATAATTATACATAGATATCTTTAAATATTAAAAAATTATATATATATATATATATATATATATATATATATATATATATATTCAGATAATTAAAATGCATTACATTCTTGTAGCAGGAGAGTTCATCATTGATAATACAAAAAGCAGCTTTAGAATTCAATGTATTGTTTACTACCATATTATTGATCATAAGTCAATCATTGACACACAGTTCACAGCAATCATTACACAAGTGAATTTATCAATCAGTTGGAGATTTATTATGAGGGCTTGTTTAAGGACCGGTCAATCTACACCTGCGTCGCTTCGGGTGTGTTGCATCATAAACATACAATGTTTAGGTCAATGTGTCAAGTTAAATATAGTTTAATACTCGATCTTTAAACACATCTTGTGAGCTGAAAAAATGAGCTGAAAAAAGAAAGTCACACACATCTGGGATGGCATGAGGGTGAATAAATGATGAGAAAATTTTTATTTTTGGGTGTACTGTCACTTTAATAGTGGCCAAATTAAAAGCACACTACAGTCATCACGATATTCACAATATTGCTCAATTTTATATCACCAGTAAAATAATTGCGATAATTCCGTGAAAGTACTATTATAGTATTATATATAGTATATATAGTATTATATCGCCAAGCCCTAAAAATATTTGAGAATTGGTCTCTAATCGTGTGCACTGACCTGTCTGATGCTGTGTGTAATGAACCAAACCATGAATATCCGAGAGGATACTTGGACCCCGGTCACAATTACAGATGTCCGCACGATACCTTTAACACACCACAACAATGACACCTGAAAATATCTTTATATACACCTGGAATGACATACTTCAGGACTTCAAAACTAATATACAAAATACTTTAAATAACATTTTAAGGAGTACATACCAATTGCACAGTGTCCAACCTGAAATGTGAAAGAAAAAGTAACAAGTCGGGACACATTGATCAATTCTTTCATTTTAGACAATACATTTAGACCAATCCACCTCCAGCAAACAGTGTAGTGGAACGAAAAAACACACTGTACTTCTGGAGTGAAAGATGAGACAATGACAGTTTAAGGCAGATCTTCTTACCTCCAGTAGCGCAAGTGTTTGGAAAAACTTTAGTATCCTTGCTATACTTCTGTACAGGCCTTTATGAGTTCCTTTCTGAAGGTAAAACCGGATCATGGCAACCGCCAGTACCAGCCATCTGCAGAGTGAGAGGTCACATCCAATGACTGTATCCAACACATTTCATTTAATGCAATAAAATCATTAGAAATTATATTTTTATTCAGATAAAAAAAAAAAATAATTTAAGGGCACATTGATTAATCTTGAGCAAAATAATAATAATAATAATGTATTATTTCAATTGCATTTGAAACAGGCCTCGCTGCATTTTTTTGTTTTTTGCATGATAATTCTAGTGTTTTAAAATGCCAAAATATAATAATAATAATAATAATCAACGAAACATACTTTGTTATGTTTCTAAATGATTAAAATTAAGATGAAAGTATTTGGATACTTTGTTTGTTAAACATTAGTGGAACGTGTTGTTCAGGGAACCCACTGAAAACAAATGTGTGTCGGATTTACCTAAAATAATAATGTAGCATTTTTGCGTCACTCTTCTTCAGTAAATTCAATTTATGGTCATTTTATGTCAGCATAACTAGAAAACCTTTGTTAGATATACACAATTGTATTCATTCAGCTTTACTTAAAAAGGCATGTCACAGGAAAATCATTTAACAACTAATAGCATGTTGTTTCTACTTAATTTAATTCAGTAGGTCAGTCATTAAACTCGATCCCCAAAGAAGGTAAAGCTGCACTAATGACATGGATTGAACAGAATCCAACTTCACCAATGGCAGCAATAATCACGCTAACGATGACTATTCAGAAAACAACTAACAACAGTAAAACAACATCAATAATACAAAAAATCGCTAAAAATCGCTATGAATTTTTAATAACAACTTAAATGCCCACCAAACAATCCTGCCCCACAACCTCCATTTTATACTTTGAGTTAGTAGTACTTAAAATCTTAATTTTATGGCTTTTAAAGCCAAAGAAGTTTCAGGAACTCACAATTATTAATTTTCTTTATGTATCGCTCATGTGTTGTACACATTAATGCATATTAAGTAAAGCTAATTCACACTCTCACGGCGAAATCGTCAGGATTCGAACGACTTTTCTAAATTTGGCTAATTCACACTATCAAGTGAAATCGTCCAGGATTCGAACAACTTTTCTAAATTTGGCTAATTCACACCATCAAGGTGAAATCGTCAGGATTCGAACGACTTTTCTAAATTTGGCTAATTCACACTATCAAGTGAAATCTCCAGGATTCGAACAACTTTTCTAAATTTGGCTAATTCACACTATCAAGGTGAAATCGTCAGGATTCGAACGACTTTTCTAAATTTGGCTAATTCACACTATCAAGGTGAAATCGTCAGGATTCGATACGACTTTTCTAAATTTGGCTAATTCACACTCTCACGGCAAAATCGTCAGGATTCGAACGACTTTTCTAAATTTGGCTAATTCACACTATCAAGTGAAATCTCCAGGATTCGAACAACTTTTCTAAATTTGGCTAATTCACACTCTCGCGGTGAAATCGTCAGGATTCGAACGACTTTTCTAAATTTGTCTAATTCACACTATCAAGGCGAAATCGTCAGGATTCGAACGACTTTTCTAAATTTGTCTAATTCACACTATCAAGGTGAAATCGCCAGGATTCGAACGACTTTTCTAAATTCGTCTAATTCACACTATCAAGGTGAAATCGCCAGGATTCGAACGACTTTTCTAAATTCGGCTAATTCACACACTCAAGGTGAAATCGTCAGGATTCGAACGACTTTTCTAAATTCGTCTAATTCACACCATCAAGGTGAAATCGTCAGGATTCGAACGACTTTTCTAAATTTGTCTAATTCACACCATCAAGGTGAAATCGTCAGGATTCGAACGACTTTTCTAAATTCGGCTAATTCACACCATCAAGGTGAAATCGTCAGGATTCGAACGACTTTTCTAAATTTGGCTAATTCACACCATCAAGGTGAAATCGTCAGGATTCGAACGACTTTTCTAAATTTGGCTAATTCACACCATCAAGGTGAAATCGTCAGGATTCGAACGACTTTTCTAAATTCGGCTAATTCACACTATCAAGGTGAAATCGTCAGGATTCGAAGGACTTTTCTAAATTTGGCTAATTCACACCATCAAGGTGAAATCGTCAGGATTCGAACGACTTTTCTAAATTTGGCTAATTCCCCTCTCACGGCGAAATCGTCAGGATTCGAACGACTTTTCTAGATTTGGCTAATTCACACTATCAAGGTGAAATCGCCAGGATTCGAACGACTTTTCTAAATTTGGCTAATTCACACTATCAAGGCGAAATTGTTAGGATTCGAACGACTTTTCTAAATTTGGCTAATTCACACTATCAAGGCGAAATCGTCAGGATTCGAACGACTTTTCTAAATTTGGCTAATTCACACTATCAAGGCGAAATCGTCAGGATTCGAATGACTTTTCTAAATTTGGCTAATTCACACTATCAAGGCTAAGTCATCAGGATTCGTGCGACTGCACTCGTTTGAATTCCTACGACATCGCTGGACATATTTCCATCTAATACACGACAATTATTTGCTTCTGTCACATACAACATCTTCCTGTCATGTTTACACACTCTACTGATTGATTAAGTTTGGATAAGGGGTTTGGGTAAGGGCATAATATTAATAAGTATGTCTTTGTGCGCGGAACACACGCTTACTTCCACATTAGACATCCGGAAATTTGCACGTGAAGAAGTTGTACGAACAACATTGTGTGAGACCATACGAAATAGCAAACTCATAAATTATGTATGACTTTTCATGAGATCGGGTTGGACTAGCTGTATTTTATGATCCTATTCATATAGTTTAAGTGTCCACATAATTTCTCAAGCTTAAACTGAAGATTTACAACTAGCTTTAATCATGGCTTTTAGATATTTTAGAGAAAAGGAAACCAATATGTCTAACTTAAATGGCTGATAACTGTAACATACAAAATTGTTATTTCTTCATACCCAGTATTTCCGTCTTAAGTTATGATGCTTTTGGATATAAACGTAAAAGCTTTTTTCACTCAAAATCATAGCCCACTTTTAAGAGTAATATTTAATAAAATGAAAACATGCAAACCAAATTTTGTTAAACATTACACAATACTACTATATGATGGAATTTCATTAAATTTAAACGCATTAATCTACTTTTTATTTAATGTAATCTCTAGGTTGTTGTCAAAGGTGAACATGAATAACATGCAAACACTGTCACAGGTTGTTACAACACAAGATTTGATCAAGTCACAACATAAAAAAAACATATGACTTTTTTAAAACATGTAATGAGCTTGCAACTACAGCATCTGCATTTCATTCAAACTGTAAAGTAGCCTATATGATACTAATAAAAAGATAGCATTTTAGGGGAAAAAAACCCCCTGATTTCCACTAAACTACCAAAAATGAACGATTCACTTCTCCTGTCCTTGATTCTCACTCATTTAGAGTGCATAGTTGCTAGTGAACTAATCAAAGGGCTCACAAATATAATATTCATAGTCATGCATTTCATTTCCCCTTGTTTAATTCTGCTTATCGTGCATTTCGCCATGCTGTGTCAGGGGCCGTTCACAGCGAACACGTACTTGCCCTGAAAAAGCTACATGCAGCGCCGCGAATAGAGCAGAAGTCAGGTGTCTCGAGACGCGTTTACACTTTTAACTTGACACGGCGCGAGCCACTGAACAATAGCGACAAGCGGCTGCGTCGCACCGCTCAAAGACGTCCGTCTAGCGCATGTTTACTTGCAAAAACAACTGAAAAAACAGCACGGACGCAATACGTGTTTCGTGTGAACGCCCCCTGAGAGTTCCAGCGTCAGCGCGCGTCTAAACATATCACTGGGACAGACGCTCGATGACGCGCTCACGCCGCACACTCGACCGTATTTGGAAAGACTGAACACGCTTCGGCCACTGCGAGGAAAATCCCCGTTATATTGTTACAACCGACCGCAATAAAACAAAAATAGCGATCAACAACGCGCACTCCGAAAGTTGAACGCAACATATTCTCCTGGCGTTTATAAAAGCATTCCGATAAGTAAATGTTAGTTGAGTGATTTACAATGGATAGAAACTATAAACAGAAACACACGACTGCATACAGCAGGCACAGTGAATTAAAGCGGTTTCACGCAAAAGCTCACGCGCAAGTACCCGGCCGTCATGGCGATGTTGTAGATTGTGAGCCATGCTGTGGCGATGGCGCCTTTCGTCCGCTTCTTGTTGTTGGTTTCTTTCTCCTCCACGGTTCCGTCCTCCTCGCCAGACGCCATGGTACCGGGGACAGACTGCGAAAGTCACACAAACGGTGCACGAGCACAGCTGTCGGCGGGGGCTGGTCATCCTTCCACGGGACCCCTCTGGAGGGGCCAGTGCCTGTTGTGCAAATGCATGCTTATGAAAATCGATTATAGGTCTAATTTAAAAAGAGGGAGACTTTCATGCCCAAGTCTTAAAGTCTGAGACCACTTTTAATTTTTTTTCATCTATAAACCTAAAATAAGTTTAAGCATGCATATATATATGAGATCATTGCATGCAGATTCTAAAGACTTGACTTTTAGGTCATTTGATCTAATTTTTATACATTTTATAATGTTGCAAGTGTGTGTAGAATAGAAGTAGTATGTGCACATCCAAACATTAAGGCACGTGCACGATCAAAAAGGGACAAAATCATAAAACAAGGAGAGAATGTGCCCCCCATGAAATTGAACCGAAACAACATTCTCGGTTCTTCGTCAGATGGTACTTCATCAGGTATTGAAGGCCTATGTAAGTACTCATGGCAATGGGTGTGGGCAGCAAACAAGCAAACAGTTATCCAATGAGGACACACGCACATGATCCTATCTAAAAACAATCACAGAAAAAAGTCATTTTTGATCAAATCTAGACAGCAGCATCACTGCAACACCTTATCCTCGAGTAATCATGATAAATTGATCATTTGGTGCTAGAAAATCACTCGCGCATTATATCAAACACAGCTGAAAGATATTTGGTTCATTAAATGAAGCTGAACATTGTCTTTGTGTTTGTTTTTGAGTTGCCACAGTGTGCAATAGACTGGCATGTCTTAAGGTCAATATTGGGTCAAAAATGGCAAAAAGATTTCAAGACAAAGCACAACTGTCTCTAACAAGGACAGAAAGAGATGTGGAAGACCAGATGTGCAACTGAACAAGAGGATAAGTACATCAGAGTCTGTAGTTTGAGAAATAGACGCCTCACATGTCCTCCGCTGACAGCTTCATTGAATTCTACCCGCTCAACACCAGTTTCATGTACAACAGTAAAGAGAAGACTCAGGAGGACTTATGGGAAGAACTGCAAAGAAAAACACTTTTGAAACAGAAAAACTAAAAGAAAAGGTTCGAGTGGGCAAAGAAACACAGACATTGGACAACAGATAATTAGAAAAGAGTGTTACGGATCTGAACCCCATTGAGCTTTTGTGGGATCAGTTAGTCTGTAAGGTGCGTGAGAAGTGCCCGACAAGACAGTCACATCTATGGCAAGTGCTACAGGAAGTGTGGTGTGAAAGGTCAAGTGCTACAGGAAGTGTGGGGTGAAAGGTCACCTGAGTATCTGGACAAACTGACGGCTGGAATAACAAGCATCTGCAAAACTGTCATTGCTGCATGTGGAGGAATTTTCATGAGAACTCTTTGAAATAGTTTAAGAGGTTCTGAACATGTAATAGTAATGTTTCATATTTATACATTGTGATCAGTTGAATGCAACTTTGGTGAATAAAAGTACCAATTTCTTTCCATAAGTACAAAATCTGCACATTATTCCAAACATTTGGCCACCAGTGTACATATATAATATGAGTGTATATTTTAGAAAATAACAAAAAGCATAAAAACTCAAAATACAAACAATCTTAGAAATGGGTTGCTGGAAAAGGTATTTCGTGGCAACTCTGAACAATCACATGCCTATAATCGATTAGTCTGGTTCCACCATCAGATCAGCAAAAATACATTCACGTATAGGCGATACATTTTCGCTCTGATTGGGGATATATAGGCCTAATGTTGAGGGAATGTTTTCCCACTGCTTTAAGACGTAATACAGTTCTGTGTGCAGGGGACGGCCGACGGCTGTGTCTAAAAAAGTGTTTCACAGCAGATTCTAAAATTAGTCCCCCCTGCAACCCTGAGAAATCAGAGTAAACTGAAGACGCCACCAAATATAGGACAGCCCACTCAATCCTGATCCTGTTACACTTACATACATGTACTGTAAGCAAACACTTAATCAAGTAAGTAGATAAACAAACATATACAAAAACATTGTAAAATAATTCCTCCAAATAACACAGTTACTTTCACACGCTTGTAAATGTAAATTCTCATTTTACTGTTTTAAAAATAAATAATTTATATATATATATATATTATTTGATCCCAAAATAAGGAACTTTAGGCATGATTTCATGATGACTACATTTGTACTTGACTAACCATGATTAGCTATACTGTCTCTAACAGTGACCACAAGATGGCGATATACCACACTACTTGCGTATCTGTCCAGAGAGACATGGGATTGAAAGCAACACAGATTAATACATCGAAAATAAGATTTATTCAACCATTTAATTTGTAGCCAACTACAAAAACGGAGCCTACAAAACAACCACAAACCTTCCTAAATGTGTCTGTACAAAATGACTATTAAAAGTATTTGGAAATGTAAAATGTATGCATGTCATTGTGCTAAGAAAAATATCAAACTTCCATGACATCTGCAAACTAAAGACCTTTAAAAAAATAAAAATAAAAATCAGCATTTTTTCAATGACATTTGAGCAACTGGTTGAAGTCAGTTGTGCTCAAGTTCACATATGTGTTTGTCAAGTCAAGTCAAGTCAAGTCAAGTCAAGTGGTTTTTATTGTCGTTTCAACCATATACAGTTAGTACAGTACACAGCGAAAGGAGACAACGTTCCTCCAGGACCATGGTGCTACATAAAAACAACAAAGGACCAACACAGGACCACATGAGACAACACAACGAAATAAAATACCTATATAAACTACCTATATATACCTATATAAAGTGCACGTGCAAACATGTGCAAAGTACGGTACAGTACAACAAATGTCTAACAATGAACAGGACAATAGACACAGTGCAGCGCCGACCAGTACTCAGTAGTGCAAAAAGATGACAGTTTCTAAAAATGTAAACATAACATACTATGAGATAATGTTCTATGCACATAGCAGTTATTGAGGTAGCAGACAGTTATAAAGTGACAGTAATTAAAGTGCAACTCAGGACACGTGTGTGTCAAACCAGTCTCTGAGTATTGAGAAGTCTGATGGCTTGGGGAAGAAGCTGTTACACAGTCTGGCCGTGAGGGCCCGAATGCTTCGGTACCTCTTGCCAGACGGGAGGAGGGTAAAGAGTTTGTGTGAGGGTGTGTGGGGTCGTCCACAATGCTGGTTGCTTTGCGGATACAGTGTTTTTTGTAAATGTCTTTGATGGAGGGAAGAGAGACCCCAATGATCTTCTCAGCTGTCCTCACTATCCTCTGCAGGGCTTTGCGGTCCGAAACGGTGCAAGTCCCAAACCAGGCAGTGATGCAGCTGCTCAGGATGCTCTCAATAGTCCCTCTATAGAATGTAGTGAGGATGGGGGGTGGGAGATGTGCTTTCCTCAGCCTTCGAAGAAAGTAGAAACACTGCTGACAGAGTAAGCACAGGTGTAGAGTTGTGCAGAGTAAACACAGGTGTAGTATATACAGTAGATAGATAGATAGATAGATAGATAGATAGATAGATAGATAGATAGATAGATAGATAGATAGATGTAAGATAGATAGATAGATAGATGTAAGATAGATAGATAGATAGATAGATAGATAGATGTAAGATAGATAGATAGATAGATAGATAGATAGATAGATAGATAGATAGATAGATGTAAGATAGATAGATAGATAGATGTAAGATAGATAGATAGATGTAAGATAGATAGATAGATAGATAGATAGATAGATAGATAGATAGATAGATAGATAGATAGATAGATAGATAGATAGATTCAGACAGACAGACAGACAGATGGATAAGAGTGACAGATAGATAGATAGATAGACAGATAGATAGATAGACAGATAGATAGACAGATAGATAGATAGACAGACAGACAGACAGACAGACAGACAGACAGACAGACAGACAGACAGACAGACAGACAGACAGACAGACAGACAGATAGATAGATAGATAGATAGATAGATAGATAGATAGATAGATAGATAGATAGATAGATAGATAGATAGATAGATAGATAGATAGATAGATATGCCTGACTCAAATATGTATTAAACTTGTACAAAATATTTTTACCTTGAAAATTGTTGCCTTTCAAGGAGGTAACTTAAATGCTACATCAGAAGCTGACGCTATCGGAGAACCCCTCCCCAGGGAGTGTTGACTTTGAAACTCTATACCATCATGCCTATTTAATTGGCAGGTGACGCTTGGCGCTCCACCTATGCTGACGTCATCGTGGGCATATAAGCCAGAGCCCAGCGCCACACCATCCCAATTTTCCTCTTTCAGGGCAGCGTAGACATCTCTCATGCTTTGGAACACTAAACCAACGCATCAATGTTGATCAATGTACACCCGGTGAGCGAGAATTAGTTATATTCTTCTACCTACTGTGTTCCAGCAAAAGAAGCACAGGTTTGAAAACCCTTCCGTGTTCACAGTGTGTTATACTGCACTCATAAAAGAGCAAATTTGAAGCAAATAAAAAGAGTACACTTGCTGAAACATCTTTTTAAAGATGGCCAATGTTACACAGGTGTTTTTTTAGCTTGTGAGTGATACAGTACATTCCCGTGACAGATGGGCACAAGCTCTGTCTTTTAGGCTTGAGCCGAGTTCATTCTAAAGCAGCGTTCTTGGATTATAATTGTGAATGCATGAAGCTCAGCTTGTCAAGACATTGAGTGTGCCGTACTGGTCGAGAACGTATGTCTCAGATGCAGCGGCCTTCACATCCATCTGGCTAATCTTGTCAGATCTGAGCGACATAGACAAAGCTATCCAGCTGATGCCCCTATGTTAGCAGGGCCTCTTTGGTGATGCTACTGATGCTGTCACAGAGAGCTAGGAAGATATTTCTGGTTTAAAGACACATCCTGCCAAGACAGGGTAGTTCTGTAACCCAGATGGTTCGCTCACGCTCTAGTTTGGGAGAATTTCCAGCCAAACAGAGTGTTACTGTCTCTAATGCTTTTTTTCCCAAAGAGTGGAAACACAGCCACTAGTAAGAAATCAAGCCCAGCGGCCTGCACCCAGTCAAAAAGTGGTGCTTCCTGGACCTTGTCAGAAGTTCCTTCTGGGCAGGCCAAGCATTCATGAGGGTTTGGCACTGGCAAAGCAGGGTCGTTCACACACAGACTAGACTTCTCCGTAGCAGAAGAAGACCCAGACCACTTTGCCATGTATGTGCAGCCTTTCTCTCGCTCTCCCCTGCAGTTCTATGGCGGTATAGGAGACCAAATGCCTGTTCTTGTTGTCTCCGTGCCCAATGTGTGTCACAACCAAATAAAGTTTGCAAACTTCGCTCCAGTTGCTCAAGGCACAAACAACTTCACAAAATGGGCAACTTATCAGCTCTTACCAACCTGGTTATTCTGAATGTCCGACCCGCGGTAGGCGGCCCATAGACCCCACTGGTCACAGACCAACCGCTGTGCTACTGAACACAATCCAGACAGTACAGAGTATGTGCTTCAGTTCAAAAAGTGGCCGACACACTTCAACGGCGTTCTCTCCTCCACCGTGCCGGAACACGATGTGCCAATTGTACGCTCAGAGGTATAGATTCTCCTCACTAGAGTTACGATAGAGAGCGTACCCACAGGCAAAGAACAGAAAGGCTTTACAGTTGTTATTTTCTGATTGCCAAAAAGACCCGTACTGGACTTGAGATCCTTGAATCTGATGCTCAAGATTTATCTGTTATCTGATTGGCCATCTTCAAGAAAATAATTTATCACTGGTTCATGGAAGCTATTATTCTTAAGCATGATTCATAAGGAATACAATGTCCCATGGGCATAAAAGCTCATTCTACCAGAAGTATGGCATCCTCCTGGGCATGGACCAAGGGTGTGTCACTAGAAGACTTATGTCAGCCCACAGGGGTTGGGCTTCCCCCAACACCTTGCCAGGTTTTATAGCCTGCATGTATCTCCCCTCTCTTCCCATATCTTTATAGAGGAAGAAGGTTGATCATTGACCAATTGGTTAGTTTTGGTGTTAGATCAAAATCAATGGTCACTCCATTCCCACTGCTGTAATTGAGAGAATGTGTTCAATGTCTCATTACCCTGTTGGCCAATGTTATTGTACAAAAGTCCTAGGCTGGACGATCTCTCTGCTCCCCTCCTTCCCGCTAACTGGGAAGATGTGATAAGACATTGCTCCACTACCCAGCATAGCTAGTGTCTCTGTCTTGGCATCGAGCCATGTATATATTGTCCCCACTTTTCTTCCTATTTGTCTATATTATGGGATGGTTACAGCAATGCCATTTACTACACTGTTAGCCAGTGGGCATTTCACATCAGTGCTATGGATTTATGGTATACGGCTCCCATAATGTCAACTTCTAACACAGCGTTGAACTTCTAAGTTGCTCATGTAACATTGTTTCACTTAAAGGAGTGAATGCAATGCTGTGTAGCTGTGCCACAGATGCTGAATTTTCACTGTTATGGGACTAATGGTATGCTCTCATTCCCTTCAGTCGAAAAATCCTGTGGTGTGGCTCTGGGCATCGGCTTATATGCCCACGATAGCATCAGCAATACCAATTGGCTGGGGGGTGCTCCCATAGAGGCAGCTTTTGATGCAGTGTCTCGTTCCCTCCTTTCAGTGAACCATGGTTACGAGGGGAACCTAGACTTTTTTCAAAGTAAAAATATGAAAAATTCTACAATTTTGACCCTAAAATAAATACCACTTGGTTTGATGGTTTATCATCTAATGCAGACATTCACATATTTTTAACTGTGGCTTAAGTGTTGAAATACTTTTTGGGACCTTTGCATGTCACTTGGCATACATCTGTTTAATATACAGTAAGTCCACATGATACCAATGTTGTTTGTTCACAAATGCGCTCTGGTAGTGTGTGTGTGCGTGTGTGTATGCCTGGTGTGTGTGTGTTTGTTGCATGTGTTTTCAGGCCTGGCCTGATTCGGTCACACAATGGTGAGTGCAGAGTAAGCATTACTCTGACATGTTGCTCCATTTCTGTGGTTGGAATATGCCAGTGCTTTGGCACAATACCCCCTCCCCCACCCCCCTTAAAGGGCTCTAGAAGCCAATGACACCTTCTCCTTTATTCTTTTTAATCCTTTGTTTGGCATCCCTTTCTCAGCATGGGCTCAGGGAGCAAGATTAAGTTTGCTATCTGTGAGGTGCTGCAGTTCGCCAGCTTCTGCGTTCCACTTTTTATAATAATGCAACGTTTTGCCCTCATTGTAGCTCAAGTGAGGAGCCAATTGCAGCCCATAGGTGGGAACACTACAACAGCTTATTGGCTGATTGTGGCTTCATCCGTGGCCTATGTGACATCAATGACGATGCTGATTTGGCTACCTATGAAGTACATGGTGTTTATGAAGAAGAAGGCACTGGTCGACGGGAAGAAGTGGTGAGATAAAGAGAGATTGGAAGAATGTGCTTTTTGACTCCAAAGTGTGTGGCTTTGAGATTGTGGGCGTGATGGTGGATGTTATGGACTGATGCCTGGCAGCATCAAGTTGTGGTGTTGGTTCACCATGAATGTGGTTTATTTATGGCATGAGTTCTGAATAGCTCTGTATATTCTTACATTTCTGACCTGTAAATAAAGAAAGAATTACTTGGGTGGCTATTTATAAAAAAGCTGTCACACTTGGCATGTAGAGTATTGTTGTTTAGTATGGTGTCTTGTACATACTAGTACAGTGTACATTGTGTATGGTATTGTTGTTTAGGTGTCAGGTATAGTATTCTACCCGACTAGTATGAATAGTAGTAGCGGTGGTATAATGTGTCTTGCAGTTTTAGAAATGGACTTTTCCATAAAGGGGTAGTATTTACCCCTTGAATTTGATATTCAGGGGCTTTTTGATGCCTGGCTACTCCTACTGCCATTCAAAAAATATAGTTGTTTTTAATAAACATTTTAAAGAGATTTGAGGAGTCCTCAAGAAAAATAATAAATTATTCATTTAATTTTGCTAGGCCATTTTAGGGCATGTCAACACTAATCGATTTTCATTTGAAAATGCATTGATTTAACTACGTTTACATCTCTCATCCACACTAGAATGCCATTTTTCTCCACCGTAAATGTGTTTCGAAAGCACTGTCCATTACCGAATATGATAGGCTACTTTGGAAAACGATGATGTTAGATAAGAGGAAACAGAAATGAGTTTCGAAATGGAATAGTGTGCGGTCCTAAACTTTAATCGCAATATGATGGTATAACTGTTTTCATCTTTCTTCCCTCAGGAGGCCTGTTGCTTTGGCTTATATGCTCCTCTCAACGCTGCCCTGTTTTGCCTTTCTCATAGCCAGCTCTGAGGTAAATCCATGTGTGAAGTTTTCATTGAAAACTGAATGAAATGTTGCAGTCTAATATCCCGAGATTCTGTACATCCGGTACATGTAGCGTCTTCAGATTGCATTTTACTAGTATTAGTTTTACACACCAATTGGCTTACAAATGCTGTGCCCAGATACTAAAGTCTGCAATCAAAGGTCAGAGATCTCAATATAAACTCATTTTCCTCCAAGACCAAATGATCTATATTCACATTCATTTTACAAACCGATCTCACGAAAATTCATACATATTCTACGAGTTACGAGTTGGCTATTTCGTAAGATTTCGTTTGAATAAATGTGTCCAATTTCATCATATGCAGATGCCCGTATGTGTAATGTGGAAGTAAGCGGAGTTCTGCGTGCCAGGTGTCAAGGACATGCTTTTTAATATTATGCCCTTACCCAAACTCCTTGTCTAAACCTAACCGATCAGTAGAGTGTGTAAACATGACAGGAAGCTGTTGTGTCTGACAGAAGCAAGTAATGGTTGTGTATTACATGGAAACGATGTCCAGCGACATTATTGTCTGTAGTGAGGGTTGTACGAATGCAGTTGTATGATGTCATACAAATAGCCAAATTTCGAAAAGTCGTACGAATCCTTACAATTCTGCTGTGAGAGTGTGTTGTGTTTTACATCTCTGTAGGCTTACCATATGGCAACAATTGTCTGGTGTGATTACATTTTTATGTCTCCAAAATTTTACATGAAAATTCGGAGACAAAGTTGCTTCTTAAATGAAGCATACTGTGGTTAAGAGCTCCGGTAAGTCTCATGAGCAATGGCTCTGAGCAATAATGATTCCTCTAGGAGTGTGTATACCTGCTACAGAAGAGGTTCTAGTGATCTGCTGGATGGAGACAGCAGAAAGAGCTGAGCTGTCATTGATTGTGATGATGCTCCACACTGATAAGCAGTTGCTCTTCCTGTTATGGTTAAAGCAACAATTCAGGGTGTTTGAGTCAGCCTTTCTTTCACTTCCTGACTCAGTTTAATGTCTCTCTCTCTCTCTCTCTCTCTCTCTCTCTCTCTCTCTCTCTCTCTCTCTCTCTCTCTCTCTCTCTCTGAGTGTGTGTGTGTGTGAGAGAAAGTGTGTGTGTCTATAGCTTTATCTATTTAAGATGTTTCCTAACTCTGTGACCATACCTGCAAATGTCAGATATTGTATCTTAAAGGAATATTCCGGGTTTAACGATGTTACATTCTCCTGGCAAGAAGTTGTCAAATTGGATGTAGCTTTACAAAGATAAGGTTGTTAAATTATTTTCTCACACTAAAATATTGAAGATGCGCATAGAGTTTAAGTCTTGTGGCTATTATTTTGAAACAGTGAGTATTTTAACGTTTACGGATTGGCCCCCATTCTCTTCCATTGATTATTTTTTATTTTTTTAAGAAATGGAGGGACGAGTCAAAATCTGTATTATGTCACACATGCTGTCAATTTAACTTAACTTGCATTGAACCTGGAATATTCCTATTAAATCCTCTATTTATAGTTGAAATCTTGCACATAATACCTTTGCATAAAGTCATTATGATACTGTTGGATTTTGGCAAAGCACTCATAAATATTATGTTTGCATATAATATAATATTTAAGCAATATCACACAAGCAAGAGTGCTGTTGGTAATTACAGCAGTGCTGATATAGGGCCATATAGTACGATTGCGAGTGTGATATTGCTTATACACAACAGTTCAATGAACAAGTACATTTAAAAAAATTTGGAAAAACTGAGTACGGTCATAAAAACGCTGTGGCAGGGTGGAGGGCGGGGCCAGGTCGTGATCCTACACACACGGTCCCTTATTAGGCTAATCAAGCCTCCGAGGAATAAAGGTCGACTGCAGGGTGTCGTGCGGGAGAGAGAGATCGTTAACGGACATGTCCGTCATGTGTGTGTTTATGTTGTCTTTTAAGTTTATCATTAAAACTATTATTTATATTGAAAAGCCGGTTCTCGCCTCCTCCTTTCCATTGATCCCTTTATACCTCGGAGGCTTGATTAGACTAATATGGGACCGGGTGCAAAACGCATTTGTGCAGGGAACTACTTTCTAACGCGACCGATCAGAATCTGCCGTTGCTGGTTCAAAACAAATGATGCATTCAAGCCTTCATTAGTAATTCAAAAAGTTCACTTCAGGAATAGTATCACAGCTAACAAGTTATTGGATAAACAATGATGTGTGTGTGTGTGTGTGTGTGTGTGTGTGTGAGAGAGATAGCGAGAGAGATGGAGAGAGATGGAGAGAGACAGAGCATGTGCAATCACCTGTTGCCACTCCCAAGCAGAGATGCTGTCAGCTTTCTGAAGATCAGTTTTCTCAGTGTAAAAATAGTGTCCAAGCGGGCGTATTTCGCGGTAGCCGGTGAGCAAGAGTTGATCACTATAGAAACAGCTATGCTCTCCGCCATTTTAAACAGTATGTATCCAATGTGGAAAATCGATAAGCGGTAAGCGCCATGAGTTCTGTAATTAATCAGTCTGTTGTGTCTCTCAGCTGATGAGCCTTAATCCTGAAGTTGTTCATTTAAAGCCGTTTAAAACAATGTCCAAGCTTAAGTATTGTAGTGCTAATACGAGCGATCACGGAGCGCTGTTGTATGTAAACAATGACTAACGGATTCACTTTACGTCACCAACTGGCTCATATTACTCACAAAAATTATCTTTTCCCACCACCTGCTGGCTAACATATGTAATGTCAAAAATGAAGACAAACATTAGCTCATAACAGATCTGCACTGCTCTTACACTTTAGTTTAGAACGAACGCAAGCGGAGTGATACACATAGAGTGAAGCATCCCAGTGATGATGGTGTCAGACCATCACTGCTCATGGAACGTCTCTCGTCCAATCAGATTCGAGGACCAGAACTAACTGTTGTATATTATATAATATAATATAATATAATGGCCTTTTCGAATACTATGTAGTATATTGTATATAAAATATATTAGAATATGGCTTTATCAGATTATTAACCAAGTGAAGACATTGCATCTGCTTTCCTCTTCCCTGAGTACAAAAATATTGCTGTCGGGAAACAGCCGTGCTTCAGCATTCCCAATGCAGAAATCCCTATCCGGACTGGTATTCCAAGGTCAAACTGGCCTTATGATTTTCTGCATTTGCAAAAAGCTTGTTCAAAGACAGAAGACAATTGTAACACCTGTAAAAAAAATAGTAAATTAAAACATCTCTAACTTTCCCTCTTTTCCTCTTTCTGCCGCCTTCTCTTTAGTTGCAGATTAGAAATGATCTAAGGATGGATACATTTGCTGAACTGCCAGTTTCACTATTGCTTTTCTCCCTAATCTGCATCGATATAGTGGAAAGAATCCGACATTGCAGACTTACAGGTCAAGGTAAAACAAACACCTCCACAAATATTACAAAACACAAAATGAATGTAAATGCACTAGGGGCACACAGGGGCTGTGGCTCAGGTGGTAGAGGGGGTCGGCCACTAATCGCAGGGTTGACGGTTCGATTCCCAGCCCACATGACTCCACATGCCAAAGTGTCCTTGGGAGACACTGAACCCCAAATTGCTCCCAATGGCAGGTTAGCACCTTGCATGGCAGCTCTGCCTTGATTGGTGTGTGAATGTGTGTGTGATTGGGTGACTCAAACACTTTAGAGTCATTGTCCAAAAAACATAGTGGCTCGAGTACAGAACGAGAAGTTCTCTTTTCCAAGAAGCGCTCCACTAAAGTTTCAGTTTGTTATTGGAAAGATATGTTGACTTGCCAAAATCACTCAGATCAGAGATATTGTAGGGCAGTTACTGGAAATGACTTCTGGTTAAAAATAGACCAGGAAAGTCTCTTGCTATATAATGCACAAAACTGACATACTTAAACCCAGTGTCAAACTGTCACGAACCCCGCTCCCTCGCTCCGCCCCCTCGAGCTTCCACGCTCGTTCCGCCCCCTCGAGCTCCCATGCTCGTTCCGCCCCCTCGAGCTCGCACGCTCTTTTTGCTCGCTCGAGCCCTCTCGCCCACTTTGCTCCTACTCGCTCACATGCTCGTAGGCAATCTCCCTTCCTCGAGTTTCTCACGTGTTTCCAATCCCCCAGAACATTATGACCACCTGCACTCGCGTCATCTGCACTCCTGCACATTAGTTTCACCTGCACTCGTCTCATCACCTGTCATGGTTTACACCTGCACTCGCCCCTATATATATCACTACCCTTTCGTCTCACGGTTGTTGGTTATTGTATTTAGTTTCCCGTGTCTTTGCCCCCGCTAGTCTCGTCTAGTTTTGATCACCTCTTGAACTCCTCTTGATTACCCCCTTAGCTTGCCAGCTCCTCGTTCCCCTAGTACCCCTGTCTACTCCCTTTGTTAGTTTACCCGCCTCTCGATCCTGTTTACCCCGGCTTTGACCCTCGCTCCCCTCGACTACTCTCCCGGATTTGCCCCCTTTACTCTCTTTGATTCCCCGGCTTTTGACCCTACGCTTCCCTCGACAACTCTTCACTGGATTTGCCCTTTTTCTGTACTTTTGCCTGCCTGCAATAAAACGCAGTTTTTGACTTACATTGTGACTGTCTCTTCTTGTGCGGGTTACAGAATAACCAACCGTTACCGAAGACAGTCACAATGCCCCGCGCTGAGGATTCGCGCAGCTCACTAGAGCGGAGGTGCACGTCACATTCGGCGCGAGGAGCTACAGTTTGGAGGCAGGACCGAGTGCTCGCGGCCCAGGGGCAGCAGGTATGTTCTTGGTCTGATTTATGTCACCCTGTTTCACCTGTGTCTGCCCCTGAGCCCATTTATGCCTCCAGTGCATTTCTGAGCGCCATAAGCCTTCAACTCCCTGAGAGGTTTGATGGCTCTTCGGGTGCTTGCCAAGGGTTGTTTATGCAGGGCAGTGGTTGTAGAACTTTAAACCATGCCCTTAACATTATGGACCCAGCGGCCCAACTCTTGGGTTTGCGTCAGGGGAGTCAACCCTTGGAGGCTTATGTGGTTGACTTTTGTGCCCTGGCTAACCAGGTGAATTTTGATGAGGTGGCTCTAAAAGACATTTTTCAATTTGGACTGAATGAGCCAGCCTCATCATTCATGCCTGGTGGTTGCTGCTCTCTCAACCTGGCTCAGTTTATTGACCTCGCCCTACTGTACGCTGGTTCCTCGTTTACTGTGGGGGAGGCAGAAACTGAACCAGCGTTCCATACCACGGCCCCCGTCTTGAAGCCTACCACGCCCCCGTCTTGAAGCCTACCACGGCCCCCGTCTTGAAGCCTACCACGGCCCCCGTCTTGAAGCCTTACACGGCCCTAGTCCCAAAGCCTGTCTCGGCCCTAGCCCGAAGCCTTACACGGCCCTAGCCCCGAAGCCTTACACGGCCCTAGCCCCGAAGCCTGACACGGCCCTAGCCCCGAAGCCTTACACGGCCCTAGCCCCGAAGCCTTACACGGCCCTAGCCCCGAAGCCTGACACGGCCCCAGTCCCGAGGCCTGTCACGGCCCCAGTCCCGAAGCCTGTCACGGCCCCAGTCACGAAGCCTGTCACGGCCCCAGTCCCGAAGCCTGTCACGGCCCCAGTCCCGAGGCCTGTCACGGCCCCAGTCCCGAAGTCTGACACGGCCCTATCCCCGAAGCCTGACACGGCCCCAGTCCCGAGGCCTGTCACGGCCCCTGTCCCGAAGCCTGTCACGGCCCCAGTCTCGAAGCCTGGCACGGCCAACGAGCCAGCGCCCATGCCCGCCACAGCCAACGAGCCAGCGCCCATGCCCGCCACGGCCAACGAGCCAGCGCCCATGCCCGCCACGGTCAGCGAGCCAGCGCCTGTAGCCTCGACCGTCCCCATGGCCACGTCCCCTGTTGGCCGAGGGCGCAAGAGAAGGAAGAGGGCCCCTTCTCCCCAGTCTCGTCTTGTGCTCAAGACCACAGAGGTTCCCTCAGAGTCTTCCACAGCTCTACCGACCTCTGCTCCGCCCTCAGAGTCTTCCACGGCTCTGCCGGGTTCTGCTCCGCCCCCAGAGTCTTCCACGGTTCTGCCGGGTTCTGCTCTGCCCCAGAGTCTTCCACGGCTCTGCCGGGTTCTGCTCCGCCCCCAGAGTCTTCCACGGCTCTGCCGGGTTCTGTTCCGCCCCCAGAGTCTTCCACGGCTCTGCCGGGTTCTGCTCTGCCCCCAGAGTCTTCCACGGCTCTACCAGCCTCTGCTCCGCCCTCAGAGTCTTCCACGGCTCTGCCAGCCTCTGCTCGCCCCTCAGAGCCCTCGCGGCCTCCGCCTCTCGAGTCTCCCAAGGCTCCTCCTCCCAAGCCTCCCAGGGCTCTTCCTCTCGAGCCTCCTAAGGCTCCTCCTCTCGAGCCTCCCAGAGCTCTACCTCCCAAGCCCCCCAGGGTTCTGCCTTTCAAGTTTCTCGAGCCTTCCAAGGCTCCTCCTCCCAAGCCTCCCAGGGCTCCTCCTCTCGAGCCTCTCAGGGCTTCTCCTCTCGAGTTTTTCAGGGCTCCCCCTCCCAAGCCTCTCAGAGCTTCCCCTCTCGAGTCTTTCAGGGCTCCTCCTCCCCTCGAGCCTCTCAGGGCTCCGTCCCTCGAGTCTTCCATGGCTCCACCCCTCGAGCCTCTCAGGGCTCCGTCCCTCGTGTCTTTCATGGCTCCATCCCTTAAGCCTCTCACGGCTTCGCCTCTCGAGTCTCTCAGGGCTCCTCCTCCCCTCGAGCCTCTCAGGGCTCCGTCCCTCGAGTCTTTCATGGCTCCACCCCTCAAGCCTCTCACGGCTTCGCCTCTCGAGTCTCTCAGGGCTCCTCCCCCTCTCAAGCCTCTCAGGGCTTCCCCTCTCGAGTCTCTCAGGGCTCCTCCTCCCCTCAAGCCTCTCAGGGCTTCTCCTCTCGAGTCTTTCAGGGCTCCACCCCCTTCCAAGCCTCTCAGGGCTTCGTCTCTCGAGTCTTCCAGGGCTCCTCCTCCTCCCGAGCCTCTCGAGCCTTCCAGGGCCCCACCTCTAGAGCCTCTCGAGTCTTCCACGACCTTTTTACACATATTGGAAGAGTCACTCAGACTGTCACTCCTACGACTGGCCCACCTCCTACAGCAACTAATGCCAGTGCGGGCGCAGAGCATGGCGTAGGGTCTACTCCCAGAGACTCCAGAGCTTCCTAGGGCTCCGCCTCTCAAGCCTCCTATGGCTCCGCCTCCCGAGCCTCCTACGGCTCCGCCTCCCGAGCCTCCCACGGCTCCACCTCCCGAGCCCCTCACGGCTCTGCTCCCAAAGACTGCAGAGCTTTCTATGGCTCCACCTCTTGAGCCGCCTACGGCTCTACCCCCCGAGACTACAGAGCCTGCCAGGTCGTTTCCTCGGGGACCTCCCACGGCGCCACCTCCATTGGCTCCACCTCCTGAGCCTTCCAGGCCTTCCCCCCTAAAGCCTCCTTCGGCTCCACCTCCAGAGCCTTCCAAAACCCCACCTCCAGAGCCGCCTACAGTGCCGCCTCTGACGGCACCGCCTTTCACGGCTCAGCCCGGACTTCCTGACCCTCTCCCTGTCCTGTGGCCTCTTCCCTGGCCTCCGGACCCTATTCCTGTCCGGTGGTCACCTTCCAGACCCCCGGACCCAGTCCCTGTCCTCCAGTCGCCTTCCAGACCCCCTGACCCTGTCTCTGCCCTACGGCTGCCCCCTTGATCTCCCGACCACCCGCCTGTCCGCTATGTTCCCCCAGACCTAGCCTTGATACTGCCCATTGACCCCATGGACTGTCTCATTTCCCTCTGTGCCCCTTGGACTGCCCTCAGTTTTGTTTGTGTGTTTTGTGGGTTGTCTGTTCAGGGTTTTTTGTTTGTTGGGTTCGTCCAGCACCACTTCCTCGCAACCGAGGAGCTGTCCGTTTTAGAGGTGGGAGTACTGTCACGAACCCCGCTCCCTCGCGCCGCCCCCTCGAGCTTCCACGCTCGTTCCGCCCCCTCGAGCTCCCACGCTCGTTCCGCCCCCTCGAGCTCGCACGCTCTTTTTGCTCGCTCGAGCCCTCACGCCCACTTTGCTCCTACTCGCTCACATGCTCGTAGGCAATCTCCCTTCCTCGAGTTTCTCACGTGTTTCCAATCCCCCAGAACATTATGACCACCTGCACTCGCGTCATCTGCACTCCTGCACATTAGTTTCACCTGCACTCGTCTCATCACCTGTCATGGTTTACACCTGCACTCGCCCCTATATATATCACTACCCTTTCGTCTCACGGTTGTTGGTTATTGTATTTAGTTTCCCGTGTCTTTGCCCCCGCTAGTCTCGTCTAGTTTTGATCACCTCTTGAACTCCTCTTGATTACCCCCTTAGCTTGCCAGCTCCTCGTTCCCCTAGTACCCCTGTCTACTCCCTTTGTTAGTTTACCCGCCTCTCGATCCTGTTTACCCCGGCTTTGACCCTCACTCCCCTCGACTACTCTCCCGGATTTGCCCCCTTTATTCTCTTTGATTCCCCGGCTTTTGACCCTACGCTTCCCTCGACAACGCTTCACTGGATTTGCCCGTTTGTACTTTTGGCTGCTTTTATTGTTAACAATAAAAGCAGTTTTTTGACTTACATTGTGACTGTCTCATCTTGTGTGTGTGTGTGTCCGGGTTACACAAACACTCTGCAAGCACCAATTCTGATTAAAATTTGGTTTCTGATACATTATATATGGTTTAAAACACAATGTAATAATGATAATTTTTGTTTTATTGTTGTCATTAAGGGAGAAAAAACTTAGCAGTGACACATTCATCGCACTAAGCCACAAAAACAAACAAATCAGGCACAAAATCACTATATACAGTGTATTCATAAAATATTCATAAAGTATTCCCCTTCATTTTTTACACATTTTGTTATGTTGCAGCCTTATGCTAAAATGCTTTAAATTATTATTATTTTCTCAACAATCTTCACTCCATACCCCATAATGAAAAAGCAAAAACCAGAGTTTTGATAACCTTGTAAATGTATTAAAATGTAAAAACTGAAATATTGCATTGACATAAGTATTCAGACATTTTGCTATGGCACTTGAACTTTATCTCAGGTGCATCCCATTTCTCTGGATCATCTTTGAGATGTTTCTACGCTTTTATTGGAGTCACCTGTGGCAAATTCAATTGATTGGACGTGATTTGGAAAGGCACACACCTGTCTATTTAAGGTCTCGCAGCTGAAAATGCATATCAGAGCAAAAACCAATCCATGAGGTCAAAGGAACTGCCTGCAGAGCTCAGAGACAGGATTGTGTTGAGGCACAGATCTGGGGAAGGCTACACTGAAGGTTCCCAAGAGTACATTGGCCTCCATAATTCTTAAATTGAAGAAGGTTGGAACAACCAGAACTCTTCCTAGAGCTGGCCGACTGATCAAACTGAGCAATCGGTGAGAAGGGCCTTTGTAAGAGAGGTGACCAAGAACCTGATGGTCACACTGGTTGAGCTCCAGAGATCATGTGTGTAGATGAGAGAGACTTGCAGAAGGACGACCATCACTGCAACACTCCACCGATCTGGACTTTATGGCAGAGTGGCGAGACAGAATCCTCTCCTCAGTGCAAGACACACGAAAGCCCACTTGTAATTTGCATAAAAGCACCTAAAGGACTCTCAGACTGCAAGAAACAAGATTCTATGGCAGGGTTTCCGCAGATCCTTAAAAAGTTTTAAAATGTCTTAAATTCAGTTTTCCAAAATTTTAAGTCATAAAAAGTATGCTAACACATATAAGGAATTTTTCTTGGTGTGTATATATATATATATATATATATATATACACGTACCCATACATACATACATATATACACGTATATACACACAGACACACTCATTCATATGTACACACATACAGATACGTGGTGCAAATCTAAATACAAATTTGTTATATACAGTGCAAGCGAATGTAATGCAGAAGAGGTTGTATGTATTAGATGAATATAAAAAGACTAAACTGTGTATTGCACATAATTACTGCTCAATGGGGCAGTTTTAACTATTATGTGGTTGATAGCCTGAGGGAAAAAACTGTTCTTGTGACTGACGGTTCTGGTGTTCAGTGCTCTGAAGCGTCGGCCAGAAGGAAACAGTTCATAAAGGTAGTGGGCTGGGTGAGTGGGGTCCAGAGTGATTTTTCCAGACCTTTTCCTCACTCTGGAAGTGTACAGGTCTTGAAGGGAGGGCAGGAAGCAACCAATAATCCTCTCAGCAGACCGAACTGTCCTTTGTAGTCTTCTGATATCAGATTTCATGGCTGCACCAAACCAGACAGTTATTGAAGTGCAGAGGACAGACTCAGTGACTGCTGAGTAGAACTGGATTGTTCTATCCAAGCACGATGGGGCTTGTGAGTTTTTCAGATGTTGCAGAGCAATTCGTAATCATTAGGACATTTCGGAAATGTATGACAAGCGATTACTAATGATCAAATGTTGATGATGATGGAGTGGTGGTGTAGTGGGCTAAAGCACATAACTGGTAATCAGAAGGTTGCTGGTTTGATCCCCACAGCCACCACCATTGTGCCCTTGAGTAAGGCACTTAACTCCAGGTTGCTCCGGGGGGATTGTCCCTGTAATAAGTGCTCTGTAAGTCGCTTTGGATAAAAGCATCTGCCAAATGCATAAATGTAAATGTAAATGATGAAATAGTATTGTTGAAACATGACACTGTTTACTTTTAATTATATATATTGTTGTACGTTGTAGATTATTGTAGGAATGCACATTTAATTTCCCTTATCTGTTTAAATGAGCAGCTGGAGTGCAAACATTTCACAATATGAGTACCCGGTGTATTTTAAAGTTAAAGTGCCTTTAAAGTTAAAAGTTCCACGCTATGATTCAAATCTGCAGCAACCTGTTTTTCAGTGCAAGATTGCAAAACAAAATTCTCTGATCTGATGAAATGAAGATTTAACTGTTTGGCCTCAGTTCCAAGCGTCATGTCTGGAGGAGACCAGGCACCAATCATCACCTGCACTATACCATCCCAACAGTGAATCGTGGTAGTGGCAGCATCATGCTGTGGGGGTGATTTTCAGCTGCAGGGACTTGGGGACTGGTCAGGGTTGAAGGAACGCTAAACACAGCAAAATACAGCGATATCCTTAATCAAAGCCTGTCCCAGAGCTCTCAGGACCTCAGACTGGGCCGAATGTTCACTTTCCAACAGAACAATGACCCTAAGCACACAGACAAGACAACACAAGATTGGCTATGGGACAACTCTGTGAATGTCCTCGAGTGGCCCAGCCAGAGCTCGCACTTGAACCCAATCGAACATCTCTGGAGAGTCCTGAAAATGTCTGTCCACCGACGGTCCCCCATCCAACCTGACAGAGCTGAAGAGGATCTGCACAGAAGAATGGTAGAAAATCCCCAAATCCAGGTGTGCAAAGCTTGTCGCATCATCCCCAAAAAGACTCAAGGCTGTAATTGCTGCCAAAAGTGCTTCAACGATCCAGACACCATGCTCCAGACATGAAACAAGCCCGACCGAAAGAACACAAAGAACTTATACAAAACACAAGACATGGGATGATGATGATGTCACGGTCCTGTCAGACAAAACCCCAACCTGAAAGAGTGGCAGGACCGTGACACTACCGAAGAGCGCACGGCGGTAACTCACAGCCAGACTCGTGCGCTCAACACAAAGGCAGGACACGAAACACAAGACAGAACGTGGGGTGATGATGTCACGGTCCCGTCAGACGAAAACTCAACCCGACAAAGTGACAGGACCGTGACAGCTGTCTACTTGTATTGAACCTGGGATATTCCTTTAACCACAAGAATTACAAAATGTATAATATTTTTAATGTGGGCTTTCTAAAACGTAATTTTTCAACTGTGTCCTTCAATAAGTATTAATAATTGTCTAATTTTTAAAAGTAATGTTTCACATGTTTTGCTGCTATACATTTATAGCTTTTGATTTCTCATCAAGATGTTTGACTTTGCATGTGTATTTAGAATAATTCACTGGTGTCAAACAAGATGAGGAACAAATGTGTAAGCTTCAAATAATTTTGGTGACTGAAAGGAGTCAAGGACTGTGTTGTTCAATTCATCCTGTGTGGATTAGAAATCCCTCAACTCAACGCTGACCTCAAAGAGATGGTGACCTTGCATGTACTAAGCACAAAATGCAAAAGCAGTGACAGCAAAATGTCACCAAAACACTGGAGACCTCCGTAGAGTCCGTATTAATAAATGGAATTGATGTTCAGTAAATTGACAATTGATGGAGCAACATCATTTGTGAGAAAATAAATAATAATGGAAGGTTGTTTCAATTATAATTCAGTTTTTTAAAAAAGGTGGTTAGAGAGACACATTTACCCCACACTTGGGGACAATTTTAAAAAACGACAAACACCAAGACGCTTTTTTGCTATAGCTATATAAATTTGGAACGTTTTAAAAATGCAAAATCAACCTTTAGACGCCACATGCAAAGATCTCAAGGAACAGGATAATTTTCTAGTGCATAGTGACAAACCGGTGTTTAGGAAAGTCCTGGGGTAGTCTTTGTGCTATTTAGTGTTTTGGGAGAAAATAAAATCAGTGGAGCCTTTTACGCCACGGAGCATTTAGCCCCGTTGTTCCCAGGGATGGATTACTGACCGGGCCAATGGGGCCAGTGCCCAGGGGCCCTTGACTACCAGGGGGCCCTTGACTGGCTGGTAGGTGGGTGGGGGGGGGCCTGGGCTTTATGGATGTACAATCTAGTTTGGTGATGAACCCTTTTGGGCATGAACAATGAAACCCCCCATCGAAACCCTGAAAACAACAATTGTAGGGGGTCCCTTGGAGATAAATGTCCCTAGGGCCTTTGCAAGTCATAATCCGTCCCTGGTTGTACCCTATTATTTGAAAGCTCAGAATCTTGACTTTTCATAAAACACCATCACTTTTGCATTTATTTGACATAAAATAACAAACTCTTTATTTAACTGACTATATTGTGGATCCTCATCTAAAGGGGAAATTCTTGCATTATGGTCATTATATAGGGACATTTAAAAAAATGGCTTGGAGCTATTTAGAAAGCTTTGTTAATGTTCTTTATTATATTAGAATGCATATAGTGTCTACACCCACAGTGTGTAGGTAGAGCTTCCACTGTTTCCTCTTAATTTCAGAAAACCCTCATAACCTGATACTAATAATGCAATGGTCAAATAACCATTACAACTTCAGTGTGACTGTTATTACTCTGATAACTAAAATATTTATAGAAAGTTGCATATAACAAATTTTCCCTTGAAACTAGGATTTTTGCATTATACATATACCAGGATGTCATTGTTAAACTGTATTTTCTGTGTTTGTGCAGCTAACGAACTGGCACGGGATGCAGATATCCCCACCATGATTACACATATTGGAAGAGTCACTCAGACTGTCACTCCTACGACTGGCCCACCTCCTACAGCAACTAATGCCAGTGCGGGCGCAGAGCATGGCGTAGGGTCGGCAAACTGGATTGTGCGAGGACTGCCTGCCGATGCCCGTGCTGAGGTCTTTGTGGAC
Source organism: Xyrauchen texanus (assembly GCF_025860055.1). Lineage (NCBI taxonomy): Eukaryota > Metazoa > Chordata > Actinopteri > Cypriniformes > Catostomidae > Xyrauchen > Xyrauchen texanus. Next base: position 60,856,117 of record NC_068276.1, read on the forward strand.
AGTTTCTTATTCTGGTTTGACACGGTAGAGATGGTTCGAGTAGCGGGACACATGCCTGTGTATTTTTCGGGATGGGCGTTACCGATTTACCTATTTTGCTTCCTCTCCACAACGCGATTGGTTCTAACTCCGCACAGTCCCCTCCTCTCATCTCTGGGTGTGGCCCTTCAAGACCTGCCCTTCCTGATCTTGAGGATATCGTTGATTGCCATCTTTGGTTTTGTAACACCACTACTCTACGTGATGAAGAATCTACTGGTCTGCTTATCCTACATCTACTTCAACTTCATGACAAAACTGAGGTTCTTCAACACCGAGAGGCTGTTCTGATGGATTACAGTGGCACAAAACAATAATGATGGGATTGAAAAGGTCCCAACATGGGTTTACTGGTGTTCCCACTAGATACTCATAACTAGCATAACCAGCAAGACTTCCTTTTCTCCACCCCATTTTTTGTTGGTGAAATGCATGGCTATAATGGTCCACCATCTGCATCAGCACCAAACTAGCACTAAACACTATAAACCAGCCTAAACCAACGTGGTTTTTCAGCAAAGGATTACAAAATAGTATACAGAAAGGAAGCCGGGCTCCTCAAAAATGTGATTTCTAAGGATTAAGAAATCTTAGAATGATGTGGGCAAAAACTAAAGGGACATCAGGGTAGTTGCAGAGCTATTTCAGTGGACCTGAAAAGAATTAAGACCTTAACTATTGCACTTTTAAAGACTTGATAAAGGGACTGTTACTGAATTCCTTGTTATTTGAATGTATTGAATGTACTAATTTATATTCAACACATATTTTATATCCCAGAAGTGTGATCTTATTTAAAAAAATAAAAACTGGAATTTCTGGTGATTTCTTGGAAATCTGTCCACAATATTTGCTGTTGGTCGTGGGATACATTTATACATACTTGCCATTCTCACATGCCACTTATTTCCTTCTTTCTTTGGGTTTGTGCCATTTCAGGCATTGGTCTGCACTCAGTACTCTCTTACACTGGGCAGGAAGCAGGATTTTCCTATGACTCTATTCCAAACCTCTGAAGCGTGAACCTCTCATTTCCTCCATGCTGAGCTTTACCTTCTCAAGAATTGCCATTGTCTCTATCTCACCAAATCAGCATTTTCTTCACAGTTGAGAGACAACTGAATGTTTCCTATTCTTTTCTTTTTTCTTCAATATTTTGACCCTATATTGCAAAAAATAAATATATATATATATATATATATATATATATATATATATATATACACACACGCTGGTTGCCAAAAGTTTGGAATAATGTACAAATTTTGCTGTTTTGGAAGGAAATTGGTACTTTAATTCACCAAAATGGCATTCAACTGATCACAAACTATAGTCAGGACATTACTGATGTAATACACCATCAATATTTGAAAAAAGTCATTTTTGATCAAATCTAGACAGCAGCATCACTCCGACACCTTATCCTCGAGTAATTGTGATAAATTGATCATTTGGTGCTAGAAAATCACTTGCCATTATATCAAACACAACTGAAAGATATTTGGTTCATTAAATGAAGCTTAACATTGTGTTTGTGTTTGTTTTTGAGTTGCCACAGTGTGCAATAGACTGGCATGTCTTAGGTCAAAAATGGTAAACAACTTTCTCTAGAAACTCGTCAGTCAATAGAATGTTTGAAATTGCCAAAAAAACTGAAGATTCATCCAAAGGTGTCACTACAGTCTTCAAAGATAAAGCACAACTGTCTCTAACAAGGACAGAAAGAGATGTGGAAGACCAGATGTGCAACTAAACAAGAGGATAAGTACATCAGAGTCTGTAGTTTGAGAAATAGACGCCTCACATGTCCTCCGCTGACAGCTTCATTGAATTCTACCCGCTCAACACCAGTTTCATGTACAACAGTAAAGAGAAGACTCAGGAGGACTTATGGGAAGAATTGCAAAGAAAAAGACACTTTTGAAACGAAAAAGAAAATGTTCGAGTGGGCAAAGAAACACAGACATTGGACAACAGATAATTGGAAAAGAGTGTTATGGATCTTAACCCCATTGAGCTTTTGTGGGATCAGTTAGACTGTAAGGTGTGTGAGAAGTGCCTGACAAGACAGTCACATCTATGGCAAGTGCTACAGGAAGTGTGGGGTGAAAGGTCACGTGCTACAGGAAGTGTGGGGTGAAAGGTCACAAACTGACCGCTAGAATAACAAGCATCTGCAAATCTGTCATTGCTGCACATGGAGGATTTTTCATGAGAACTCTTTGAAATAGTTTAAGAAGTTCTGAACATTTTGTTCAATTTGTAATAGTAATTTTTCACATTATAAAAGGAATAGTTCACCCAAAAATGAACATTTGCTGATAATTTTACTCACCCTCAGGCCAACCAAGATGTATCTGAATTTCTGCGGTGAAACACTTTCTTATGATGTGTTACATTCATACGAGCAGACAGAGAAGTACGTTTGAAGTCAGTTTGGAGCAGAAGAAATAGAAATAAACCTTGTGTAAATTATTAGCTTTATGCTAAGCTAAAATGCTATTTCTAGCCATTTCACATGCACATGTTACCAGACACCATCATATTTTATATCAAGAAAATTCAAGTTGGATCAAAATTTCTTTTTTTCTAGTAAGATCTTTGATATAAGGGAAAAAATATTATTCTTGATAATAATTTTTGTATTGTATTCCTGTAAAAATCTCTAAAAAGCCTTAAAACAAGATACATTTGATTAATCTTGTTTTAGAAACAACACTGTAAAAGATATTTAGGTTTTTCAGAGAATGTATTTTTAACGTGTATTTTGTCTCAGTTTTTATAGTCAAAATCAACCAGTGCTGAAGAAGTAATCCAAAGTATTTAGATTACATTATTGACCTTGAGTAATCTAACGGAATACATTAAAAATTACATTTTACAGCATGTAATCTGAAATCTGTAGTGGATACATTTCAAAAGTAACCCGCTCAACCCTGTATTTATGTGTATATGTGTATATATATATATATATTTGAAACATATTTTAAATATTCTGCATGTTTTGAATATCACAGCTATAAGAAATATATTTTATAACCTGAAAATTATATTTGAACCTTACATTTAAATAAATAAATGTAATCTATCAAATTACACTTCAGGGCATCGCACTGCAAATGTGAGTAGACTCAGTTCTCCAAACCTTTATCATATTATATGTCAATAAAGTGTTAAATCAGCTTTATTTTAGAACTTATAATGCACATAACAGTGGGGAAATAAAAAAAACTATCTATTCTCACTAAACTTCAAAATATATTTTGGACTATGCTTATGTAGCTTTATTATATAATATAAAAATGTATCAGGTAAATTAATGAAATGTATAAAAAATGTGTGTATATACAAATTTAAATATTTGTAGTAGGTAAATATATTTTTCTGATAAATGTGAACTATTTTTCTGTATTTTAAAATACCCTTCGCCAAGATAAATTTCGCCGCTTAATTTCTTCTGCTCGCGCTCAGGAAAGCTTTTCAAACCGCCTCAGAGAACATAATTGTAACAAATATAGTAACAAATTAATGTGCAGGTAACATTAACGAAAGAGATCAAATTAGCATATTAAGAACGTTATTGACACAAACAACAATGTATTTTTTTGCAGTACTGGGACGTAACGGATTAGTTGTAATCTGGATTACAAAATGAGAGTACAAAAATTAACTTGTAATTGTATTTCATTACATGTGAAGGTAATTTTAATCAGATTACAGATACTTTTATGGATTACATTATTAAATAATATGTATTGTTCTTAATTGATTTATTCCACAGTTTGTTTTTTTATATTTAAAAATGTTCATTGTAAATGAGCCGGATGATATGTTACATTATGCCTTCTCGTGATGAATAATTATGCGAGTCTACATCATATCCAATAACCACACAAACAAATCAAACCTGGAAGACAATTGTAAAAAAAAATTAATATCTAAATTTAAATAATTGACACCAATTTTTTTTGCCATTTTGTTCTGAAAATAGAAGTAAAAATCATAGAAAGTCTCATATTTTGCTTCATGAAGATTTCTTGAATGCATTTAAGCCTCATGTCATAATAGTGGCCTATAGATTACTCCATTCATAATTCATAAATGCATGTGACATCAAATAAACAAGAGATAGGCCAGAGGTATCCATAACTAATTGAAAAAATAATCACATTAAATGAACTAAAAATGTAATCTAAAGAATATGTGACTGATTGCAATTTAAGTCTTCATTTGTAATCAGTTCCAGTTTCTGAAGTAATCTACCCTGCACTGTTTATATGTAATTTAGAGATGCACTCATCCCACAATTGACTGGAAGTGTGCAGTATAGCATTCAAAGCTTAAAAACCAGACGCACACTTCTATCAATGTAATGTTTGGGTTCACTGCTTGTGCAAATGTTTACATTTACATTTATGCATTTGGCAGATGCTTACAGTGCATTCAATATACAGTAATATACTCAAACAAACAGACAGTATGCCAGAGGAACAAAGGACTATCAGTGACACTGGTGAGCGACTAGCCCACAAGTCTCTGAGAATGAATTTTCTCTACATAGCTTTTGTAATGTCACACCTTGGGTTTCACTAACAAGATGTCTTCTTCATTAAATGCTTCAAAAGTCCTCAATGAGAAACATGAACATATGCAATGCATTTTCTCATACTGAGACTTCTTGACTGGTGTAGCTGTACTCATAGTTGTTTATTTTGTTTCTTGAATCAAAATTTTTCAAATTGACCCCAAATGGAAATGGAAGCGCAGCGTAGTTCTAGCGGGAAGACTAGCAGCTGTACATCATCACATCATTAGCTGGGTAACTCCCAGCCAATCACATGTAAGCCATTGCTTTATAAGTGTGCTCACACAGGCAACCTCCACCACCCCAGCACCACAGGTTTAGCCCTGTCCCGCACAGGGGTAGGCTCCTCGCCCCTGCCTCCTATCTCCGGTAGGACATGACGGTTCTGGGTACAACTCCCTCGGACCGCCGGACGGGGCCTATGCCAAAGAGAGACATTACTTCCTGTTTTACATCTAGCAAATAAATGGCATCTTGAACTTCACTCAAGCCTGCGTGTCTTCCCGATAGAAATAACTTTACAGTACAGGTTAGCAGAATGTTGAAGGGATATTAATTTACTTACATAAGTTGTCCAATTTAATTCAACAGGATCTGTTTATGTGCGATTTACACACAAATTTGTTTTGCTCTTGTTTCATGAATAAGGCCCAAGGATTTTGCGACGTTTACGCCTCTCGATCACACTGGAATGGTGTTTTCCTCCACTGAAAACTGAGGGCATATACACACTAATTTGTTTTTGTTCAAAAATGCTGTTTTCAGTCCTCCAAAGATGCATTCATGGGGAGCGTTTTCTAAATTCTCAGTTTTCAGTGGTGGAAAATGCCATTCTAGTGCGATAGAGAGGTTGTGGATGTGGACTTTGAGACATACAAATACAAATCCTTTGAGGTTCATGGAATATTGAATTTATGGAATTCATCGATTGATTTTAGTGGTCGACTGATATTTCGCCGAGGCTAATAAATCGTCCGATATTTTTGCATTTTTGAATTTCTTCATGAAAACCTCAGTTCCTCTTATTTACGAATGTTACAGGACAGTCAGTCCCTGACAATCAAAGCAGGCAATGTGGGCTGTGTAAAATAGAAGCTGTCAGTAGATTGCCACCCTCGCTGGATCTGCATGTTCACGTGAGAACCACTTCAAAGTAAAAGTGCTTCATGTGCGCTATGAGTAAAGGGTAAATGGCTTGCACTTATATAATGCATTTTTAACCTTAGCAGTTTACACTGTGACTCATTCACCCAGTCACACACACACACACACACATACACCAAAAATGGAAGAGCTACCATGCAAGGTGCTAGCCTGCCATTGGGAGCAACTTGGGGTTCAGTGTCTTGCCCAAGGACACTTCGGCATGTGGAGTCATGTGGGCCGGGAATCAAACCACCAACCCTAGTGGACAAACTGCTCTACCACCTGAGCCACAGCGGCCGACATAGTAAATGTTATATTCACTGAATATACTTGATTCAGTCTTTTGTGAGAAAATGCGATAGTTTAGGCGCACATGCCATCTGTGGTTGCTGGACTACTTGGTGCACATTTCTTTATATGCAAATAAATGCCTAAAATTGGATGATTAAATGAAATCAAAATACATCTACCATTTAAAACACAATCTTATTTTTATAAGTTTAATTTTAAAAGTATTGTGTGAAATTTTTTAACTATTAATATAATTCTAAATAAGAGTTTATTCATTGTTTAGCAATTTTATGTAAACTGTTTGTTATTTACGGTAATAAATTGTGAGATATCAGCATTATATCGAACTCCCTGATCTGTGGATATCAGCATCGGCATCATCCATTAATAAAAACACCATATCGGTCGACCTCTAATTAATTCTATTGTATTTATACAAATGATGATAATTAAATGTTTAATAAATGCCTTTTGATACGCAATTCCCCCGCACGTGGTGGTGACGTCACTCTGTTTACATTTAATATATAATTTACCGTCTATAAATGTGATTAACGTTAACAAATGATGCATCTTTTCAAAGGTCTAAGGGTTCAACATTGATATCCGATCTCTGTTTCACGATAGCAATCCTCCAGAAACAGCAATTTAGTTATTTGTGTATAATATTCCACCCCATGCAGGTTTGTTTATGAAATATTTTGTCTAATTTGATGATGCTTTCAGCTCCAATAAGAGTGTAGTACTCTCAGTTCCACTGAATATATTTGACTATGTTTAAACTGACTGATCTCGCAGTAAAATCGGAAACAGTCACTTCACTATTCTTTAATTAAAATCGGTCTGTGCTTACCGAAATGCGAAACACTGCCCCCAGTGGCCAAAGCGGTAAGTGTCGTTGGATGTGTGGGCAAGTGTGAGCTCCTTTTCTGGGCGCCAAAAGCGAGTTATAAATCTAGTTGTTTTCAGCTCTACAGACTGTAATTAAGTGACGAGGAATGCACATTTTATAAACTGAACCCCCCAACCTTAACCCCAAACCTAAACCTAACAATCAGTGGAGTAAAAATGTAATCTTAGAGGGAAACTTTCAGGTCACTGATTAGGCAAACACGAATACTTCCTGGTTTCAACGTGGAATCTGAACCCAGGTCTTCCAATTTGCTGATGCAACACACTTCCTGTCACGCCAATGGGGAAGGTAATCACATTAGAGCCAATGAAAAAATGTCTTATAGGAGATTTACATTTACTTATTTGGCAGATGCTTTTATCCAAAGTAACTTACAGTGCACTTATTACAGGAACAATCCCCCCCGGAGCAACCTGGAGTTAAGTGCCTTGCTCAAGGACACAATGGTGGTGACTGTGGGGATCAAACCAGCAACCTTCTGACTGCCAGTTATGTGCTTTAGCCCACTACACCACCACCACTCCAGGAGATGGCACTTATCAGTAAGTTGGCATTTGGTGGCCGACCCTGGGGTACTACAACTCTCGGAAACAAAATTTTTGATTTCCCGTGTGATCATGTTGGCTTAAATCCCTTCTATAGAACTTTGCAGATTCCCAAAACCTCAAAAAAGAACAGTCGTGGGGCCTGGGTAGCTCAGTGGTTAAGACGCTGGCTACCACCCCTGAGGTTCGCTAGTTCGCTAGTTCGCTGGAATGACTCCAGCCAGGTCTCCTAAGCAACCAAACTGGCCCGGTTGCTAGGGAGGTTAGAGTCCTCCTCGTGATCGCTATAATGCGGTTTGTTCTCTGTGGGGTGCGTGGTGAGTTGCGCGTGGATGCCGCGGTGGATGCCGTGAAGCCTCAACACGTGCTATGCCTCTGTGGCAATGCGCTCAACAAGCCATGTGATAAGATGCACAGGTTGATGGTCTCAGACAACTGGGATTCGTCCTCCACCACCCGGATTGAGGTGAGTCACTACACAACCATAAGGACTTAAAAGCACATTGGGAATTGGGTATGTCAAATTAGGAGAAAAAGGGGAAAAAATCCAAATGCAGATTCCATCTGGGCCACTTAGTTAAATTCAGCCATTCCAAGGGTGCTAAGTACTTTACTTTAATTAGTCCCATCTGGATTTCATTCATAATAAATATGCAATTAGAAATATCTTACTGGGACAAAGTTTCTCAGTTTCTCGGAGAGAAAATGAGAGCCCCACTATATGATTTTGTCTTGAACTCGTTCACATGCGGCATTGTCCTCGCAAAAGGTCTTCGTTGAATTCCAGTTCACCTTCAAAGGATTTGTAAATAATTTTGCATCTTTTAGTTGTTCATACATGAAAGACTTTAAGTTTAAGATGCTGTCAATACATTGGTACAGTACGTTTGAGTGTACACTTTACGAATGAACGTAAATGAGATCACCTTAGTTGTATAAGTGAGAGTGTGTGATGCGTGCACATCTATGAACAATGAAAATGCATCTGTCTGTCACCTTCCTTTTGGGTGAACAGACTGAAATGTTGTTCCTGTCACCCAAACACAACCCCATCCACATGACAGGAAACAAACTTTGTCTAAACTATGAGGAAAAGTGTATTTAAGTCGCACACTCTTCAAACTCACACACCGGATTCATCTACGCTTGGATTACACATTAAAAGACAAACATGAAGAAGAGTTGCATTTCTCAGTTTTTGATGCTCTGTTTATATCTTGCTTTACACCCCTCCATTCAAACAGGTATGTGGCTGATTTTACGTGTATTTCTTCATAGGCATGTCACATTGACATGAATCGCAATGGGCTTTCAATGTAACACATGCAATTGCTGCAATTCCCTTGTTAGAATAATGGAGTGTTTCAAATGATACTCTATATATATATGACATGTGGCACACGTCCTATTAAGGTTTGCTGTGTCCTCATATATTAACTTCATGAGATGTTCACATCCAGTTAACAAGTGGTTACAAACTGCACAATTCGCATGCTTTATTGTTGGCAAAATTATACAAATACATTTAATCTAAATGTACTAGTATGTCCTTTGTGCAGTCAAATGTGCATTTAATGCTTTTGTACATAAGAGATACCCAGAGGAAAATATCTAATTAAACAAAATGTTAAATTACAGATTTATTCATTTGTGAGACTGTATTGAGTTCTCAACTTTGTCTCCGATGTTTCTAATAACAATCCAAAGGAGAAATATGAAATCGAATGAGGCAATTGTTAACATAACAGTATAGAGCTATAAAATGAATGCCGACAGCCTTTATGAGCAATGTTTGAGTTCGTATCGAGACTTTTAATGGCAGACTTTGGTGTCTTCACAAATCTGAGAACAGTTTAAGATCTCTTCTGACACTGTAGAGGAGAAACATGTGAGAAACATCTCTTGAGATGCAGCAACCTTTAACAAAGGTCTCAATTTGTTCTCCGTTTAATGTCACTTATGCCTAGAAGGAGCAATTGAGATATTAATGAAATCTGATTTGTGATTTTTCTTCTTCGTATCAATCTGTTACATATCTCTAAATAGTGTAATTACATTAATTCAGTGTTTTGCCATTTTGAAAGGTGGGTGGCTGTCGGCGGCTGTGGCTCAGGTGGTAGAGCGGGTCGTCCACTAATCGCAGGGTTGGTGGTTCGATTCCCGGCCCACATGACTCCACATGCCGAAGTGTCCTTGGGCAAGACACTGAACCCCAAGTTGCTCCCAATGGCAGACTAGCGCCTTGCATGGCAGCTCTGCCACCATTGGTGTATGAGTGTGTGTGACTGGGTGAATGAGATGCAGTGTAAAGTGCTTTGGTAACCTCTAAGGCTAAAAAAAGTTGCTATATAAGTGCAGACCATTTACCATTACCATTTGTAATGGTAAATGCCCGCTGTGTTTCACTAAATGTTGAAGAAGAACATCCTTGCACTCATTGGCTACCGCCTATGTAGATACGCGTATCTATGCTTAGCGCAGTGTTGTTTGGTGATGCGAAGAGCGAAAACAACACAATGAACATATTTATTATCGTTCTTTAGCAGCGGAGACAACAGGTGATTCAGTAATGCCGAAGAAGTGAAACCGGTCCAAGCAAGAAGACAGAAAGGGCGGCAAAGGCAAAAAACTAGAGTAAACATCAGTGTGGCATAAACAAGGTGGAAGGATTTGATGACGGAGAAAAACACGAGTAGTTAGACCAATGTTGCTTCTTTTTTGTTGGACAGATAAGACGTTATTAATTGTTTAGACCGCTCTCTAACATAGTGTCAGAAAACGTTTGAATACTTTGAAGTGCGTAGTCAACGTATGTTAGTAATGGACAGATTTAACAAACGCAACCAGAAAGCAACGTGTCATTTTCCTTTCTTTGTTATCACAGCTATAGTAAGTGGGCCCATCTACCACCACCTCTATGAAATGGCACACGTCTTTATTTGTTCAGTAGCTGGGCACGGCGGATGTTGTGGATTTTGAGGAAACCGTGACGTTGGTTTGCTTGAAACAAAACGAGTTCTTCAAATACAGTATTCATGGATGTACTAAATTTGATCATCAAAAACAATTGAGGTTTATTTCACGCTATACACTGTCTTATAAAGGTAATAACTGTCTTTAGAAATAACGTGAAACGTAAACAGTCTCTGAAGATTATTGATATCAGGGACAATAATAATCTGTCCTTAACTGTAAAGGGCTGTTCGATTGAATTCTGACGTTTGTTTTTAGGCAAAGCAATTGTATTATAGTAGTAATAAATAACTTTAGAAATTACCTCAAACTCCGACATGCAAATGATACTCCAGAGCTGGCGGGGGCAGCAGAGACGGTCATGCAGATCCACGTCGATAGATGGCAGTATAGCGTCTAACATCACTGTCCTATCGGTACTCAAAGTACATGAAGAAGAGCAATGCTAAAACTAGCTAGAACTACTGAATGCCCCTTTAAGTACCCACAGTGAACAGGGTCATTAGAGACCCTTGGCATGCAATAGTGTCACTTTTAGTTTAAGTCATATTTTTTATATTTATATCTATATAAGTTTACTATTACAGGATATCGCTTTCTTTGTTTATTACAAAACAAACAAGTACGGTATTCATACAATTGACTACTATACCATGTCGATTTTCTTTACAACAATAGTGAATTATCAGTATCCCATATGCGTGCACACATACATATTATACATGCTATTTCTATGCTAATGGCATTGCTATTTGGCTTAGTGTGCTAAGGAACATAACTGGTAATCAGAAGGTTGCTGGTTTGATCCCCACAGCCACCACCATTGTGTCCTTGAGCAAGACACTTAACTCCAGGTTGCTCCGGGGGGGATTGTCCCTGTATAAGGGCACTGTAAGTCGCTCTGGATAAAAGCGTCTGCCAAATGCATAAATGTAAAATGTAAGTAAACTATAGCAAGTTTAACACATGAACAGTCTAATATGACTATTGATGCATTTAAGGGTTAAGTAACATCAGATCAGTTTTCCTTGAAGTTCATAAACAAGATGTAGTACTAGTATAATTAGTGTCTGAAATAATCATTGATGTTGAATCCCTCCGTTTAATGTTACTATAATCTATGCTTGCTGCATTGTAGCATACATCATAAGTATGAGTTTGATTATTGTAAGTATGAATAAGAGCATTTATTAAGCATTTATAACAAAGTTTATAAACAGCTCACTGTTTGGCAAATGTTGCATGAACGTCACCCTTTAATTTATATTGTTTTAACTACATATCAGTGATTTTGATGCATTTGTAAATGGCTTATTAGTCATTAATCAAGTCTTTTACAAACCCTTAACAAAGGGAACATGGATTAATATAAAGTGTTCCCAATAATCTTCCATATCTTTTGTACTCTCAGACACCAGTTCCTTCCTTATGTACAATGAGGACCACAACAAATGTGTGAATGTGGTTAGTGCTAATGAGGTGCAGACGGCTCCATGCGACGTCTCTTCTGTAGCTCAGCATTTCCGATGGGTTTCCACTTCAAGTATTATCAGCATCTCTCTGAAACTCTGCTTGGGTGCCCAGAACATCAAAGACTGGGTGAAGATTCTCCTGCTGCCCTGCAAAGAACAAAGTCCCCTACAGACCTGGGAATGTAAAAACGAGACGCTGTTTGGCTTAAAGGGACAGCCGCTGCATCTAAACTATGGCAATCGAAACGAGAAAAATATGATGTTGTATAAGGGATCTGGTTCCTGGAGCCGCTGGCAGATTTACGGGACCAAAGAAGATCTGTGCTCTCGCGGATATCAAGGTATGATCAAACATCCACCATTCTGATTGATAGATCTAACATTTGGAAAGCAATTTAAAAAAACCCATTGCCATATTGGATCATAGGCTTATAATTGTAACTTTTTATGTCGGTCATCTTGGACTTACACTGACACCTAGTGGCGTGGATGCATCTTCGTTACTGATGCGATTGTAGAAAAGAAATATTCACGGTCAGCCATGATTGATTTCATCCATCAGTGAAAGACAGGTCTCTTATAATAAGGCTGTTACTAAGATTAAGCAAGTACTATGTGGCTGGTCATGTGATCACAACATGGCAGCCCCCATGAGGAGACCCTCTCCATGTAGAATAAAACAGCTTTTGTAAGGTTGCTTATATGACTGCAGTCTTCATCCAATGTGAGTGCTCACGATTTTATACATATGTTTCATGATTACAAATTACAAACTTTTTTAATGAGGAAAAAATTGCATTTTTAAGACTTGGTTTGAAGTAGATACATGTTTCTCTGATACCCTAAATATCCCTCATTTCATTTCTTAATGTTTTACAGAGATATATACTATAGGTGGTAATTCATTTGGGAAACCATGCCACTTTCCTTTTAAATTTGAGGAAAAGTGGTATGCCGAGTGCATCGTGGAGGGCCGATCAGATGGCCAACTGTGGTGTGCTACAGAAACAGACTACAGCACAGATAAGAAGTGGGGCTTCTGTCCAACTAAATGTAAGATGACAACACAGACACATCACCACCATACTTATTGTGAATGCCCAGTCATTGATAGACTGTTTTACATAAATGATAATGCTGGCTATCGACCAGTCTATCTATCTGTCTGTCTGTCTGTCTGTCTGTCTGTCTGTCTGTCGTCTGTCTGTCTGTCAGTCCATCCATCTAGAGAGGTGTTTAGCGCTCTACTGTATGTAACTAAGCTTTATTCAAGCTGTCAAACCACAAAAACAAACTTGCTTCTCAATAATTGCCAACACTACACTATGTGTCTTCTTGCCTACAGTGAAGTCAGTATGTCTTTTGATAATGATTTGGGTCCATTTGAATGCTATTGGACGTAAAAATGTATGAGTGGTGCTCAGCGGTGCAGCAGAATGTTTAGCAGTCTAAGAAGTCGTAGCTGATGTGCGTACATTCATAAAAACAATGCTTTTGAATTTTGGGACATCATCCAGTGTGCGACCTCCTTCAGGCTCTCTGAAATCTGTTTATCCAACCAATAGACCTTATTAACGCTAGCGCCATCTTTGATTGGAAATGACAACGAGGCTGTGAGGGATAGACTTACCATCTCTGCAATGGCACGAAAGGGATGAAGCTGTATTATGCTCTTAGATCACGCCAGATTTCCCACAACTCATGTTGTCTGGAGTTGTTCATATACTGAATGTTCTTTCATGATATTTTATCAATGTTTTGTCCGTGTAACGATACAAAAACACTTTAAACTGCAGTTCAGCCCATTGAAGGGACTGAAAGTCTATCCGTCACAGCCTCGTTGTCGTACCCATTAAAAATCAAAGATGGCGCTAGTGTGAATAAGGTCTATGAAAGATGGGGGAGTTTTGGGGAAAATGTTGAAAAACACACATATATATATATATATATATATATATATATATATATATTAGCAATTCCATTTGGTGATGCTCAGGGGTACTGCAATAAGGGGTAAGGTTAGGACGATTCTAAGGCCCTGGGCAGACAGGGGGGCCCAACAGGACCCCCAAACCATTTCCTGCATGATTTTGTTATAAATGTTCACTTCACACTTGATTTTCTAAAATGAAGACTGCTCCTACTTTGGTAATAAAAGATGATCTAGTATGTGGGATCCTCTAAAGACTTCAGCAGTTTTTCCCAAAAGCGTCTTTAAGTGCTAAACGCGCTTCCCATTTGTACAGCTTGGTGCAACTCATTGGCTGTCCCGCTCTCTGACTCCATGAAATAGGGAGAGAGGGAGAGAAAGGAAGGAAGAGAAAGTGCAAGAATTGCTGCCGTAGCTGATTCAGATATTGGCATTCCCTCACTTTCCTGTTTTGCTCTGTCTGTACATAGGTAGTAAAATGCAAGCAAGCCCTTTGAAAAGTGACCTGCTGACGAAGGCATCCTATGCCACATACTATACAAATAATAAAGTACAAAGTGTGCACCTCATGACCACTCCTTTTTCTGCAAATCACCTAATCTAGCAAATAAAAAAAATATATAAAAGATAGCAACAGTTCTTCATAATAAAGTATTCTTGTTTTCATAATCTGCAATGAAAAAAAAGTTGCCCTGGTTGCTACAATCTTGATGAAGAATAACTTGCCTATTTTAATCATTTGTATAGTGAGTTATGTAAGGATTACATTTACATTTACATTTATTCATTTGGCAGAGGCTTTTATCCAAAGCGACTTACAAAAGAGGAACACATAAGCGAATCATCTTAAGGAGACAGTGGTACGAAAATTGCCATACTACAAAGTTTCACTATCATCAGAATAGTATAAAAAACAGATTTAAGTGCAGATTTAAACAGATTAGTTTTTTAGTGACCGGTTTAGTTAAGTGCTTTTGGAAAAGATGTTTTTAGCCGTTTTTTGAAGATAGAGAGTGAGTCAGCATCACGGATTGAGTTGGGAAGGTCATTCCACCAATGTGGTATGATGAAGCCGAAAGTCCGGGAAAGTGTTTTGGTGCCTCTTTGTTTTGGTACAACAAGGCGACGTTCCTTAGCAGGCCGCAGGCTTCTGGTGGGCGCATAGCTGTGCAGAAATGATTTTAGGTATGCTGGAGCAGATCCAGTGACTGTTCTGTATGCAGCATCAGAGACTTGAATTTAATACGTGCATCAACCGGCAGCCAGTGGAGAGAGACAAGAAGTGGTGTAACATGCGCTCTCTTAGGTTCATTAAAGACCAGACGTGCTGCTGCATTCTGGATCATATGCAGGGGTCTAATAGCACATGCAGGGAGGCCTGCAATGAGAGCGTTACAGTAGTCCAGTCTAGTTATGAGAAGAGACTGAACGAGCAGTTGTGTGGCATGTTCAGAGAGGAAAGGTTTTATCTTCCTGATATTGTAGAGTGTAAATCTACATGATCGTGCAGTCTTTGAGATGTGGTCTGTGAAATTTAGCTCATCATCAATGGTTACCCCTAGATTTCTGACCGTCTTGGAAGGCGAAACTGTAGTTGTCAGCCAGTTGTTATCACACAATAAACCCTGACGAGGTGATCTGGACTCAGACACAAAACCGAGGACTCTTGCATCACCTTGAAGGGGTTTAGTTTGCGATAACCGGCTGGCTGTATATAATCCCTTACATAACTCACTATATATAGGTTATTTCATATCAAAATTGTAACAACCGGGGCATCTTTTTTTTTTTTTTTACTGTACATTATCCTGCTTATTGCTTGGCTATTAGCCAAAGAAATAAATAGACAATAAATACAGCTGAAATCAACCTCCAGTTTGCCTTGGAGTTCTGTTGGTTTATTTAGTGAAAATGACCATCTGACTGCTCATTATCCAGCTTATTACAAGACCACTTGCCAAATAAACAAATAAATGGACATGAAACGATTCAAAATGATTATTAGCTTACTTGTAGAGATCTCACTGTGATCCGAGAAGCAGGAGAGACGGCTTGCGGTACGAGGATGAGCGGTCTGAAACGTGGATGTGCGGTTGTTACAGAGCAATATCTGACAGCTAGATGGCGCCATTGACCAATCAGAATCGAGTATTCTAACTCTTTTATGAAGGATTTATGAAATCCCTATGGAAAAAAAATGAATGGGGAAAAATACTTCCGGAATTGAGATGGCTGAAAGAGTGTGCAGGCACTGTTGCAGTCTTATGTTTTTGTGTGTAACTTGAACCATACAGTGGTTCTGAAGCCCTACATTTGTCTATTTCTCTCTCTGTGTATTAGCCAGCTCAGGTTGGGACAGCGATCCAATAACCGGTGTGTTGTATCAGAGGAACACACAGTCAGTGCTCACCTGGCATCAGGCTCGAATCAGCTGCCAGCAGCAGGATGCGGATCTTCTCAGCATAGCAGAAGTGCATGAGCAGACTTATATATCAGGTAGACACAAACACACACATTTACATACACAGCACGGATGACTGGCTTTCTTCCATGGAACACAAATGGAGACGATAGGCAGACAGAGGCTGTCCTTCTGCTTAACATCTTCTGTAGTGTTCCACGGAAGAAAGTAAGTCATGGATTAGGAACAACATGAGGGTGAGTAAATGATGACAGACGTTTTCAGTAAATCAAGTGCTTTATTTTTCAGGCTTGACAAATATCTTGGGCACGTCATTATGGACTGGACTCAACAGTCTTGATTTTGAGAGTGGCTGGCAGTGGAGTAATGGAAACCCATTCAGATATCTCAACTGGGCTCCTGGTAAGTGCCATTCATGCACATAAAAATGGGCACCCGTGTACACACAGAGCTTTAAACGCAGCTCAATGGTGTGATATATGTTTGAATGTATTCTTTATGATCTTTAGGTCACCCCTCACTGGAGCCGGGCCTGAACTGTGCAGCGTTAAACGCTGGTAAAGCGTCTAAGTGGGAGAGTATGGCATGTAGTAAGAAACTTGGCTACATCTGTCGCAAGGGTAATTCTACAGATGTAACTCCTCCAGCAGGTAGGTGACACACACACACACACACACACACACTACACACACACACACACACACACACACTACACAGTGGTCTCAAAGTATTTGGACACCTAAAGGGATAGTTCAATCGAAAATCCCAGATGTGTATGACTTAATTTCTTCTGCAGAACACAAATTAAGATTTTTAGAAGAATATCTCAGCTCCGTAGGTCCTTACAATGCAAGTGAATGATGGCCAAAAAGCACAAAGGAAACAAAAAACTAATCCAGATGAAACGGATCAATATTTAAGTAATTTTTTTTACCATCAATCTCCTCTTTCGACCAGTCCTCCTATGCACGTTCACGAGGCGACCGAATTCTTCTTCTGTTTATTTGCCGATTTGCGTTCTTCATGCATATCGCCACCTAGTGGGCAGAGAGGAGGTAAAAAAAGGGAGGGATAATGAAATATAATGAAAAAATCATATTTGCACAACAGCCCAGTAGGTGGCGATATGCACAAAAAAACAAAAGAAGAACTCTTTTACCCACTGGAGCTGGCCTTTCCTCGGCTGATTAGCCCGATTGGGGGCCGGACGTGCGTAGTCAAGGCTCGGCCCCGCCCTCCTCCGCATCACAATCCCATAGACTTAAATTGAACGAGGGCCGAGTCATACCTAGAGACCAGATTAAAATAGAGACTTGGGATGGGCTCTTTTGACTTGGACCACTAAGCAACACCCTAGCAACCCCATAGCAACATGCACATTTTTTTTTAAAACACCTCATTATCTTAATAGCAACAAAAAGATCATGTAGAAATCGAGTATTGACACTTTTAAGGATCTTATCTTTGCTACTGAAAGTGTCTTTATTTATGGTGCCAGATATATAAAAACTGTACACTATACTTTAAAAGTTACTTAGAAAAAGTTACTTTTAAAAGAAGCTCTCCGAATAAGCCCCATCTGCTATTGGTCTAACAAACAGATAGTCCCGCCCCCAACTCACGCCATTGGTTAAGTCAATGTTGTTTTGTGAAGCTGGATGGGGCGCTCAAAACAAAGGGGAATTTTAGCACCACAGAGACAGTGTTTGCAGTTACAAGCAAATGAAAATATGAATTAGGATCATTCTGGTTATGACCACAAGATGGCAGTCTAACCTCATTAAGTATGAGGATTGTTAGGAGGAGAAGAAGAGAGATCTGAAGTTGAACTGAATAAACGAAAAGCATTTGGATGTAGCGCTTGCTCTGTGCATCGTTCCTTTGACAGTTCACAACACCACACTTAAATATAGTTGTCTCTGCACATTAAGCTGTAATAGGAGAAACTATTTTAACAACAATGATACACTTAAGCTTTAAGAACACTGTTGAAAACTGTTGTGCTGCTTCATGAAGTGTGGACATGCAATAGAGTGCTCATAGTGACGATGGCTGTCAAGCTCCCTAAAAAAATGACTCCATAAGACTCCAACTAGCTCTAAAATCTCATTTGCATGTGCACATTTAAAGTATTCATGCTAGGCGGATGCTTTCTTTGTGTGGAAAAGAGCAGCTTGAACATTCTTCAAATCATTTTAGTGAACTGTTCCTTTAAAAGTTCAAAAGTGTGGCTCTCTCTGTCTCAGGTAAGGATCAGCCGAGCTTCTGTCCAGCGGCGTGGGTTCCATACGCGGGCCACTGTTATTATCTGCAGCGCACTAAGAAGATGTGGAGCGCTGCGTTAGTGGCCTGTCATAAAGAAGGAGGAGATCTGGTCAGCATACACAACATAGAGGAGCACAGCTTCATCATATCACAGAGCGGATACTGTACGTGTGCACAACACACCCTAAAATCACTTCTATAAACGAGGGTGAAAATCATTTGTCTCAATCAACATTATGCCTCAAATACTGTTGATTGGTCTTAACTTGCATTGAACCCAAAACATTCCTTTAATTGCTAAGATTTATCCTTAAAATATTCTGTTGTGCAGTGCCCACCGATGAACTCTGGATAGGCCTGAATGATCAGAAGATTCAGAACCTGTTTGAGTGGACAGACCGATCACATGTCACCTTCACTAAGTGGCTAGTTGGGGAACCATCGCACGCCACAAACCGCATGGAAGACTGCGTTCTCATCAAAGGAAAGGTGGGTTGATTTTGCTTCCCTTGTCTTGTCTCTCGGTTTTCCTTCGTTGGTCCAATTGTTTGGTGGTTAATCCATATTGGTCATTATGGTTTATTATGACATATTGGGGCGACTGTGGCTCAGGTGGTAGAGCGGGTCGGCCACTAATCGCAGGGTTGGAGACTCCACATGCCGAAGTGTCCTTGGGCAAGACACTGAACCCCAAGTTGCTCCCATTGGCAGGCTAGTGCCTTGCATGGCAGCTCTGCCATCATCGGTGTGTGATTGGGTGAATGGACAGAGTGTAAAGCGCTTTGGTAACCACTAAGTTTAAAAAGGCGCTATAGAAGTGCAGACCATTTACCATTGTGACCCCATGTATGTGTAATAGGAGGGAAAGTGGGCAGATTACACATGTGAGTCGGAGCTTGGCTACATCTGTAAGAAGAAAGCGTCCAGCAGACCTGAGGGTGCTCCGGAGGTGATCAGTCCTGGATGCCAAGCTGTGAGTCGACACTTGGAAAATAAACTCACCTGACAAAACACTGCCGTTTCCAAACAGTTCTTTCCAAACAGTTGTTTCCAAACAAATGCTATACGATTTAGGATGTGCTGGTAGTGATGATGCCATCTGTTTGGTTTGCAGGGTTGGATTAGGTATGGCTCATGCTGTTATAATATTGCCATGGAAAGCAAGACATTTAATGAGGCCAAACAAATATGTCAGCAGACTGGAGCTAACCTGGTTAACGTTGCCAACAGGTAAGGCAGATGATACTTCTAATGCTTGTAAATAATGTTCTATACATCCATGCAGTATGTATATATATATATATATATATACTGTACATACAAAATCTTATATACATATAAAATCTTGATGGTCCTAAAATGGGCCTTTATGAAAAATATATTCTTATGTTTCTTTTGATTTTGGTTTGAAATATGCATACTAACCCTTACATGCATGGGTGTTACAGCAAGCATTATTATATACCTCGGGTCTTTAGAGAACTGGCATGTACTGTATATCTATCACAAATGGATCTACAAAATGCAAAGATATTGTCAAAACTTTTTAAAGACAATTAGAAAATAATAGAATATATTCTAAAATATTTTGATGATGCAACAAATCACATAACAAGATTCATAACTCCCACACTGCAATTTCATGAGATGCAACTGGCTGTCAAGCACTTACTGAACTACACAGAAGCTACACATATGGATTTTCTCAGGCATTAATTGAGTCTAAATAGACGCTCAACTTACATATTTTCAGTGGCACGCGCAAATGACAATAGTCATATTATCCTGATCATGTGTTAAACTTGCTATAGTTTACTTCCATGTTGCTTATTCGTCAAATAGCAATGCCAAATGTACATCAGATCAATCACTGACGCATGTATGTTATGTATGTGTACACCAGTGGTGGGCTTTTGATAGGATGAGGCAATGTGCCATCTTAATTTTGCCTCGCGTGTCTCTCCTGACCTCAAGAGGTGCACTAGCGACTAGAGGCTGTAGCCTTTAGCCTCCTCGTCAGAGCACCCGCCTACCACGCAGGTTCGAGTCCCGTTCGGAGCGGGATGAGCAGGGCCGGTTACATCTGCAATTTGCATCTCTTAACTTCTGATGACTTGTTTGTGCTTCTCATCTGTGACACTTTATGTAGGTCTCAGGCACACTGAACATTGAACTTGTTCATATATTATGTGCTTTAACCAATTAAAAAAATATATTTTTATTATCGCAGTGATTGATTGGCAGGTTGAACTGTCACCCTTGAACTCCTTGGTTTTACCAGGCTTCAACATGCGGAGTCAAAAAATAATATACCATATTGACAGCCACTGTAATGTATATGCCATTATAATGGATGCTACACCTCTGAATCTAGCCCTAGGACATATAAAATGAAAGTATGGAGGATAAAAATAGAACATGATTTACATTTTACGACTCAGCGTGTTAGAGTGACAGATAAAGATTTCTTCTAGCACAAACATCCTTATAATTTCATTATCCATTAAGGCACAAAACGCCACTAAAACATGCACATCCATGTCAAAAAGCTCAAGTGACCATGAAAGCAAACCACATACAGGCAAATCGTCAAAAGCTCTGCATATTATCTCACTAACACGCATGAACAATATTATAAAACTAATCAAAACAAAAGACTCTCAATATTTTTGCAGTTATTGTAATCTAATACAAATGAATGCAGCAACAGCACTTTAAAGCGATGTCATGCAATGTATTGAAATTAAGAGTGGTGCGCTTTAACTAATCCAACCAGCAACACATTAGCATAAATTTAGCCTTTAAAACTTAACAACAAAGTTCAGTAGGCAGGTCTGGACTCAAGAGTGGTAAATTACGAGGACCATGTCAGCTTGAGATCCATATGATCAACGCTTTTAATTAGCGTCGGCCATTGCATATGAGCATGACGTTCTCCAGATCGCCCCTGATTAACTCTGGCATATCACATGCGAACGATTAAAAGGCTTTCGAACTTCTCAAAGAAATAACTACTCTTGTATAATGAACATAAATAAAGTTTAAGATGCAGAAAATAAATGTACGATTATGCCAACGCGTTGAGCGCCACCTCTGGCGGGACTCAACCCTGCTTGCCCCTCATGTAGAGACGCCACTGATTAAAGGGTTAAATGCATTTATTTGTGAGATACACCCATGTGCTCTCTGCATATGTCGTTCTGACAATGAGATGTTCTTATGCGAGTGAATTATTAATTATTTTAATTTGAGGAACATTTTGGCTGGCTATGTATTTCTCTTTGCTTACTACCGTGGATACTACCATCTATACAATATATCTCATTATTTATTTAGTTGTTTATTTTGTTTTGATTAGGTATGAGAATGCTTTTCTCATTAGCCTTGTTGGTCTCCGGCCTGAGAAATACTTCTGGATTGGTTTGTCAAACACTGAACGAGCTGACCGCTTTCAGTGGAGCAACGGCGATAAAGTCAAATTCACACACTTTAATGTCGGGTTGCCAGGTAGGGTGTGAAATAATCTCTGTTCTTGTGAAATGTATTTCATTGTATTGTCCAAATTAACAATTGTGACAAGTTCGAAACCACCTAAAGTCTCATTTCTACCCATCTGTCTCTTCCTAGATAAGCACCAGGGTTGTGTTGCCATGTTAACAGGGATGTCAGCTGGATTATGGGATGTACTGGCCTGTAAAAGTAACCAGAAGTACATCTGCAAAAAAATGGCTGCAGGTGTTACAACCACCCGAGAGCCACCGACGACTCAACCGCTCAGCTGCCCAGTTGGATGGATTAAAAAAGATCCACACAATTGCATTCAGGTAAACGTTAACAAGCACGTTCCTCTCTGAAATAATGATGACTTGGACTGAAACCCCACACATAGGATCCATTTGCACAAGGTTGCAGGAATAATGCAAACATGCAAACTAAGGAACCACACAATACAGATGATAAGAATGCTCAGAATTGCAGGGTGAATCTCTTGCAATAGAAAAACACATCAAGCAGTGATTAACATTTAAACAGCATTATACACTGCACATTAGGTCTCTGCATCTATTAGGTCTATATATGGGGAATGTTCAGTTCTCAGGTACGATGAAGCATTTTGAGCAGTTTATAAGACAAGGCAGAGAAAAACATTAAAAAACAAACATTGAGATTAAGAAAAACTCCAACATGCACACCAGACATTCATACTTGTCTTCTTTTTAGATATACCAGAAGCAAAAGGACAAGAAAAAGACTTGGTCTGAAGCTCGTAATTTTTGCCAAGTCATTGGTGGCGACTTAGTGAGCTTTCACTCTCAAGAAGAAATCGAAACTATACCGTGAGTGTTCACTACCAAGATGTTTTGTACTGATATCATGCTGTATAACTATTTCCTTTGTATCATATAGTTAGGCATATGTACTGCATACTTCATACTTCTTACTGTTTTAAAGGTATAGTTCACCCAACATGGCAAATTCTCATATCATTTACTTCAAATATCATTTACTCACCCTCATGCCATTCCAGATGTGTGTGACTTTCTTACTTCTGCAAAACACAATTGAAGATTTTTTTGTAGAATATTTCAGCTCTGTTGGTCTATATAATGCAAGTGAATGGTGATCATACCTTTTGAAGCTCCAAAAAGCACATGAAGGCATCATAAAAGTAATACATATGACTCCAGTGGTTTAATCCATGTCTTCTGAAGGGATATGATAAGTGTGGGTGTGATACAGATCAATATTTAAGTCCTTTTTTACTCTAAATCTGCACTTTCACTTTCACTTTTCTCTTTGTTTAGTTTTTTGGCGATTTGCATTCTTCGTGCATATCGCCACCTACTGGGCAGGGAAGAGAATCTATAGTAAAAAAGGACTTAAATATAAATCTCCACTTTCACTTTCACTTTCCTCTTGTTTAGTTTTTTGGCAATTTGCATTCTTTGTGCATATTGCCACATACTGGGCAGGGAATATAATTTATAGTAAAAAAGTACTTAAATATTGATCTGTTTCTCACCCACACCTCTCATATCACTTCTCAAGACATGGATTAAACCACTGGAGTTTTATGATTACTTTTATGCTGCCTTTATGTGCTTTTGGAGCTTCAAAGTTCAGGTCACTATTCACTTGCATTGTATGGACATACAGAGATGAGATATTCTTCTGAAATATCTTCATTTGTGTTCTGCAGAGGAAAGAAAGTCATACATCTGGTATGGCATGAGGATGAATAAATGATGAGAGAATTTCCATTTTTGGGTGAACTGTCCCTTTAAGGGATAGTTTGATAAAAAAATAGAAATGTAGTACTCATTTAGCCGTTTTGGTGAACTACTTCTGTTCTGTTGCTGCAGGTATATGAGTGGGGACACAGCGTGGATAGGCTTCACTTCCCTGGACAGTAATTCTGGATTTGTTTGGTCTGATGAAACCCCTGTGAGTGTTTTCTCATTTACCATCATGCCATCATTTTGTGGTGCCCATTGAAATTCATCATCTGTTTAAGTCAAATTCATTTAATAATAAATGATTCTCCTTCCAAATATATTTTCTTCACTTTAATAATTGTGATTAGTGATTGTGTGTTTGAATCTATTTTAGTCTGATTTTGATAACTGGTCTTTCGGGGAACCGAACAACCACAACGATCAGGAGCACTGTGGCGAAACCGGCTTTTATTACGGCCGCAAGTGGAACGACAGGGATTGTGAATCCTATAATGACTGGATCTGCCAGATATCAATAGGTACACATGCATGAATATGCACATATGTACAAAGTGACCTGGAAAAGTATTTGGACACTAAAGTCACACTATAAAATGTCTCAGTGTCATAACATGAACTTGTGTTAAATTAAGTAATTGTTGCTTGCTGCGGTTTATAATACATCAAATTGTTCTTAGTTCTGACATCGTGCAACATGCACAGGCAGACGACAACCCTAAACCAGCACCACAATAACATTATGTTTCAATCCTGTTCTTTTCATAGGCACAACTCCAAAATCCACACCGCCTACTTTAACTGAGGGTAAGAGTCACTGCTGCTCATCGTCTCATTTCAGGCCTTTTCCTTCACTTGACTAAAATGTCGGTAATTGGGTGACTCCTGGTTTGACCTTTTGAAAAGTCAAATTTTTTGGTTGTTTATCTTAAAATGAAACAATGAAAAAAGAGAATTTTAATGATTCATAGCAAGTCTTTTACCCTGTTATAGCCTGTTTTACTTGATAATTATTGATCTAGGCTGTTTGTACTTACTTGTTTTGATTATTGGGGGGTTACCTCACTCCCATCCCCCCTGGGATCTACACCCTTGGTCTGTGTGAAACAGCGCAAAATATACACCCATTTCTACGCATGTAAAATGCGATAGCGCTTCCCGGTGGCCAATTTTCTGCAAAGTTTGCACAGACCTCTTGGGCCAAGATTCTCAGGCATTCAGACATAACCTGCATGGGTTGCTTTGGTAACGATGTAGGCGTACCCACGTGACGATGCTTTCAAAATAGATGCAGAAAAAATGGAGGTGCATCATCTCACTTTCCAAATTAGCATCCTGTCTAGTCGCGGTCCAGAAATCCTCTGTCGCACAAGAAAAACTCAGCGATGGAGGAGACTGGTAAATGAAAGTGGAGCGTAGTTCTAGCGGGAAGACCAGCAGGTGCACATCATCACATCATTAGCTGGGTAACTCCCAGCCAATCACATGTAAGCCATTGCTTTATAAGTCCGCTCACAATCTATCACATTGCTGTTTCAGTGTGCTAACCGGCAACCTCCACCACCCCACCACCACCAGTTGAGCCCTGTCCCGCAGGGGGGTAGGCTCCTCGCCCCTGCCTCCTATCTCCGGCAGGACATGACGGTTCCGTGTACAACTCCCTCGGACTGCCGGACGGGGCCTTCGCCAAAGAGAGACATTACCTCCCGTTTTACATCTATCAAATAAATGGCATCTCAAACTTCACTCAAGCCTGCGTGTCTTCCCGATAGAAATACTGTGATGTTCCGTGCCGCAGCCACCATTTTCTGACGTCATCGTTGTGTGTCGTGTTAAGAGACGCAAAAGTCCATTTGAAATCCAAATTGAGCAGCCAAAGCGTCCGGACTGAGACGCATCTGAAAAAAAATCAGATTTCACTCTCATTTGAAACCACCTCCAAATGTGATTTAAATCAGATTCGGCAAAATCAGATTTCATGTGGTTTTTCGCTGTCCAGACTATCAAAAACTCATCTGGATACAACCTTGATATGCTAAAAATCAGATTTTTAGTGGCAGTCTGAACAAGGCCTAAGAGTCCCACTGTGTTTCTTTCCAAACAGCCTTTGTTAATCTTGCCTGATAGCTGCTGAAAGTTGATTGGTCCACAGCTGCCATGTTTTTTTATATATGTGACTGTCCTCACGGACATTAAGTACGTTTCCATCCAAGGATTTTTTCCGAAAAAAGTTTTTGCACATCGAAATAAAGCTGATGGAAACTCAAATTTTCTGTAAAATTTCACACAAGTGACGACATAATATTTTTCCGTCTGTACTATTAGTCTGACATTTCAATTACAATTTGCGATATACACATTTCCACTGTATGGAAAAGGCTCAGGGGAAGATTTCTTTTGCGCAAAACCAAAATGGTTTTGCGTTGATTTTTATTTAACGAACGTCGTTATGACGCTCACCATTTTATCGTACGGAAACTAGCCGGAGACAGCAATTTTTGCAAACATTTTCTATGCATTTTTACTTCATTGATAACAGGACAGCGCAAAAAGTGGATAAAAACGTATTAGTGTTATTGATGGCACATTGGCAAAGACACCGTGTGCCAAATTTCAAGTAGATTGGACCAATGGTCACATAGTTAGAGCTATTTTTATGTTTGTCATAGTTAAAGCGCAACTAAGTGGCGGGAACGTTTTTTTTTTTTCACGTGTCCTCAGATTGACCCAGTACATAGGGTGTCTCAAATTTGGTGAAAATATCTCATTCCGTTATGGGTATTTAAGTAAAAGTGGCCACATCCTCATATTAAATTTTTGATAGTTATTGATAATGGGACTCCAGAGAATCTTTCTGCACTGGTTTGGTTCCGATCGGGCGAACGGTAATGGTGAAAAAATTGTATTTGAGGAAATTACATGTTTTGTTCATCTTGAGCCAAATACTGCAATAATATAAGGCTGTTGAGCCTGAGACATACAGTTCAGGTGTTAATGCATTCGTTATAACATCCCCAAAGGTCATTTGGGGTGAGTCCATGGACACATGTTGCCGGGCGGAGTACTAACATTCCCCCAAATTTCATGTCTCTCATTACTAATGGATGTTAACCATTCTCCAGCTAGATCTGAAAATAAATGTACATTCATGACTGATAAAAGCAACGAAAACAATAACATTTCAAGAGAGCAAGCACTTATGCATTCATAAATTATAATGTTTCAAATCTGTTTATCACCATAAACTTCTGTAACATCATAACTTCAAACTTCCATTACCTAATATCAAGGGTGTAGGTTTGGTTCGAACATTGATAGGAACCTACCTAAATGTACGCCAATGCCTAATATTGTCTTATTCATTATTCAAGACACAAATGTTCACTTTAAATCTACACAAATTGCCCCAATATGCAATAAACTAAGCCAGAGTACATTTGACTGGTACAGTTACATAAACCTAGATGGCAGTAATAAGTTATGCATTATGTTTTATTCCACAGTGGAATATAACAAGACTGCTGATGGCTGGATCCTGTTCAATAATAGTCAGTACTTCGTTAATAACGACCTCTTGCCGATGGAAGAAGCTCGCGCGTTCTGCAAGAAGAGCAATGCCGATCTTGTCGTCATTACTAGCCAAACCGAGAGGAAGTTTGTATGGAAGCAGGTAAACGACTGTGGAATTTGTCCAGTTTGATTGCCTCTACACCTGCAAAGAAATTGTCATTAAAAATAATGAGCAGGCTAAAACGTTGTTTTGTAAAGTGGCCCCAAACAGTTTTAGGATGCTCTAATAATAGAGCTAACTGACACTGTTTTCCAGATTTCTAGAGGATCAGAAAATCAGTACTTCATTGGCATGACTGTGGGGTTGGACAAATCATTTTTGTGAGTATAAAGACTTGAATACAGCGTGAGTGCTAAAATGGGACTAAAATAAGCACAAGCTTTTATGTTACTAGTCATTATCTAACACCATCTTCAGTTGTATGTGCATGATTTAATTGATTAAATCTGCATTTGTTCTGGATTTTGTTTCCTTGTAGTTGGGTGGATGGTTCACCGGTCGTATACACTTCATGGGATCAAAATGAACCAAATTTCGCCAACAATGATGAGAACTGTGTGTCTATTTACAAGAATATGGGTAAGAACTTGTATGATGGAGCATGTCAGTAAGCCAATAAAACTACGGTAATTTTGAGAAATCAAATCACTGTTACTCCTCAAAATCACACTTTGTTAATTTTCACACACGTTTACCTGTAAAATCCCCAACCAGCATGCACTGAGAGCAGTATTCATCAGATGTTTTGTATTTCTGTATGTGGAGAGAAATCTGTAACATCCACACATGCTCACCTATACTGTCTAATAACACACTTTTAAGTTTGTTTACCGTTTCACGAAAACAAGCATTTCTGTCTTTGGAGTAGCGTGCAATGATGAATAGTGTATGATAAAGCAAGGAATGTGCATTATGAATGTAAACTTGGTCAAATTATTCTTATTTTCACTTTAACATCACTGATTTTTGTACTGTAGTTCCTTGGACGTGGTCAGCAGGTTTGACTGTACAGCCGTGGCCAAAAGTATTGGCAGTGACATAGATTTTGTGTTTTGCAAAGTTTGGTGCTTCAGTATTTTAAGATTATGTTTTTACATGTTTCTATGGTATACTGGAAAACTATGATAAGCATTTCATAAGTTTTAAAGGCTTTAATTGGTAAAAACACTCAATATATGCAAAGAGTCAATGTTGACCCTTGTTCTTCTTAACCTCTGCAATTCGCTCTGGCATGCTGGATATCAGCTTCTGGGCCAAATCCTGACTGATGATCCATTCTTGCCTTATTAGTGCTCGGACTTGATCACAATTTGTGGGTTTCTGCTTGTCCAATCGCCTTTTGAGGATTGACCACAGGTTCTCTATGGGATTAAGATCCGGGGAGTTGCCTGGCCACGGATCCAAAATTTCAATGTAATGATCTCAGAGCCACTTCGTTATCACTCTTGCCTTGTGACATGGTGCTCCATCATGCTGGAAAATGCACGGATCATCACCAAATTGCTCCTGAATCGTTGGGAGAAGTTGCTCTTGCAGGACGTTTTGATGCCATTCTTTATTCATGGCAGTGTTTTGGGCAGGATTGTGAGAGGGCCCACTCCCTGTGATGAAGAGCAACCCCACACATGGATGGTCTCAGGATGCTTCACTGTTGGCACGACACAGGACTCATGGAGGCACTCACCTTTTCTTCTCTGGACTATCAATTTTCCAGATGTCCCAAACAGTCAGAAGGGTTCATCAGAGAACATATCTTTGCACCAGTCTTCTGCTGTCCAATCCTTGTACTTCCTGCAGAATTTCAGTCTGTATTTGATGTTTTTCTTAGAGAGAAGTGGCTTCTTTGCTGCCCTTCTTGACATCAGGCCATTGTCCAAAAGTCTTCGCCTCACTGTGCGTGCAGATGCACTCACACCAACCGGCTGCCAATATTGAGCTCTGCACTGGTGACACAATACCGTAGCTGACTCCTCAGTAGGAGACGGTCCTGGCGCCTGCTGGACACTCTGGGATGTCCTGAAGCCTTCTTCACTGCAGTTAAACCTCTCTCCTTGAAGTTCTTGATAATCCTGTAAATGGTTCTTTCAGGTGCAATATTCTTTGCAGCAATTTCCTTGCATGTGTGGTCATTTTAATGCAAAGCGATGCTGGCTGCACGTCTATCTTTAGAGATAACCATTGCTAACAAGAACACAATGATTGGAAGCGCTTCTTCCCTCCTTTTATAGCATCAGTCTGCTCTTATAATCCAATCAGAATGATCGAGTGATGTCACCTGACTGGTACTCGTTCACACTTTCCCAGGTGCTGATTAGTGAAATTATGTTAGCTGGTCATTTTGTGCCAGGGCCAAAAAACAGTGAAATTTGGGTTTTAGTGATCAAGTAAAATGTTTTGGCCAATGAAGCTTTTTGCAATTATTTAAAATGCATCTGATCACTCTGAACAATAATCTAGAAACGGTGTGAATCAACACCACAACAACTGACGCAGAAAACTTTGCCAAACACAACATTTATGTCACTCCCAATACTTTTGGCCATGGCTTTACTTGATTAGGGTTGTAACAGAGTTGTGTTCCACTTTGTGGTGTAAAAGAGCAACTGATGCTTTTAGGCTTTTACAGTAGTAATATTTGACAAACTAAAGGAATAAAGTCTGTTTTTAATGTAACAATTGCACAAGTATCAGCAACAAAATGTATATATGTTTTAGGATTCTGGAATGATATCAACTGTGGTGTGCCTTTACCCTCGATCTGTAAAAGAAGTTCTGACGTAGTCAATGCCACCATGATCCCCTCCACTGCGTCACCAGGAGGTTGTGCGCCTGATTGGACAAGATTCAATGGCAGAGTAAGTGCCATTAATTCATTACTTTTACAGTATATAGTGCTTTTCTAGGCACTCAAAGCACTTTACATAGTATAGGAGGAATCTCCTCAACCACCACCAGTGTGAAGCATCCACCTGGATGATGTGAGGGCAGCCATGGTGCGCCAGAACACCAACCAAAAACTATTGGTGCTATTGGTGGAGAGGAGAGAGTAGAGTGATGTAGCCAATTAATGGATGGGATTATTAGGAGACCATGATTGAGAAGGGCCAATGGGGGGATTTTTACGTGCTTTTATACAGTATAGGTTTCCTGTCACTATACTGGGGCATTAGGACCCACACACTTTCCGTGTGAAGAGACAAATTCCACATCACTGGAAATGGTTTAAGGCATGATGTTCCTTTCAAATCAGCACAAACAATTAAGAAAAAGCTCTGATTCCATTTTTAGCAAAAGTCACGAATAATTAATTTGCAAAGCACATCCGTACATTCTTGATGAAGCAACTTTGTTAGAAAAAGCAACAGTAGGCAGAAACACTTTCTAACACTTGTGTTTCCACATAGTGCTACATTTTTATTGACAAAAAGATGACCTGGCATGATGCCCGGGACCACTGCAAATCACACGGAGGAAACATGGTGTCCATTCTGAGTCATGGAGAGCAAGGTGAGCGGTGAAGTAGTGCACTTCAATTGAAACCTAAATTCAAAATCTTGAGTGAAATGAATGTTGACGAAGAGCACGTATTAAAAGATGTATGATTTTTTTAGTCCGCCCTTGTGCTTCTCTGCCAGAGTTGGGTAAAATTAGGAATTTAAGAATTCATGAGTTGAAATTTAAGTTGTAATTAGAATTGAATTGGCCACGCCCCACTGGACATTGAATCTGAATTTTCAATGGGATATCCTGGGCTCACTACAAGTTAAAGGGACAGTTCACCCAAAAATGAAAATTCTCTCATCATTTCCTCACCCTCATGCCATCCCAGATTTGTATGACTTTCTTTTTTCAGCAGAACATAAATTAAGATTTTTAGAAACATATTTCAGCTCTGTCGGTCCATACAATGCAAGTGAATGGTGACCAGAACTGTGTAGATCCAAAAATAACTTAAAGGAAACATAAAAGTAATCCATAAGAGTCCAGTGGTTTAATCCATGTCTTCATAAGCGATATGATAGGTGTGAGTGAGAAACAGATCAAAATGTATGTCCCTTTTTACCCTAAATCTCCACTTTCAGTTTCAGATGTAGTGAAAGTGGAGATTTAGAGTAAAAATAACAACAATTTAAATGTTGTTCTGTTTCTCACCCACACCATTAAACCACTGGACTCTTATGGATTACTTTTATGTTTACAGGTCTGGTCACCATTCACTTGCATTGTATGGACCTACAGAGCTGAGATATTCTTAAAATCTTAGTTTGTGATCTGCTGTAGAAAGTCATACATATCTGGGATGGCATGAGGGTGAGGAAATGATGAGAGAATTTTCATTTTTGGGTGAACTGTCCCTTTAAGCTTAAGTGACAGCATTTGTGGCATAATATTGAATACCACAAAAACATTTTTGACTCATCCCTCCTTTTCTTTAAAAAAGTGAGGTTGCATTGAGGCACCTACAATGGAAGTCAATGGGGCCAATCTTTAAACATTAAACTGCTGTTTCTAAAGTTTAGCCACAAGACATTAACGATATCGGTGTAAACATGAAATTATAAGCTTCACATTTCTGCCTTTAAACCCTCCAAAAATTTGGAA
Organism: Xyrauchen texanus; assembly: GCF_025860055.1. Classification (NCBI taxonomy): domain Eukaryota; kingdom Metazoa; phylum Chordata; class Actinopteri; order Cypriniformes; family Catostomidae; genus Xyrauchen; species Xyrauchen texanus. The sequence goes on from NC_068276.1 coordinate 60,888,105, forward strand.
TATCGATTTTTTGCCTCATTGGAACATCGATTTTTTGCTTTTTCTTTTTTTAAGGAGGAACGATTTAAAATAAATTTTTGTGGAGCTCAATATTATGCCAAAAATGCTGTCGATTGAGCTTAACTTGTACTGAGCCTGCAACATTCCTTTAAATGGAACATCATTTATGACAAAACATAATTACATTGTTAATGTTGATTAATTATGCATTTCACACAACTGTCAGAATATACATTTTGCCATACAGCAACATTAAATATCTGCCACATTGTTTTCAGATCATTATGTGTCACATAAATTAACCAAAAACGTTTAAATCTATTAATTATTGTAACATTGCTGCAGGCTGAAGACAGGAACAGACAAAGACGATGATGTTGTGAGAACCCAAGTGCAGTTTAATAACCAATAACAGAAGATACAAAATAAACTAGAACAAAACACTTGACTTGACATGAACAAGACTACAGAAGAATCACAATCCTAACATGAGACAAAGACAAACATGAGGGCTTAAATACACAGACTAGGGTGACAACATAACAAGATGAACTAATGACAAGATACAGTAACAAGACTATTAAACATGAACCAATGAATAGACAAAACTTTAAGAATAATCACAAGACTATGGCTTTGGATGTGTCTCGTTTCGAAGGCTGTGTGCTAGGTAGGGGCGAGGAGCCTACCCCCATGCGGGGCGGGACTCAACATGTGGTGGTGTGGTGGTGGGTGGAGGAGGTTGCCGTGTTAGCACACTGAAACAGCAATGTGATTGTGAGCAGACTTATAAAGCAACGGCTAGTCTTCCCACTAGAACTACGCTGCGCTTGACATTTCTGTGTGATTTCTGCTGCCATATACAATTTAAGGATTATATCACTTTAACCAAGACTACACTTTAAAATGTTAAAATTAATAAAACTCTGTAATCGTGTAATTATTTATTAAGCATTCCATTTCATTTTTGTTTGCCATGGGACATAAAAGGAGTTTTCAGAATGTGCCAAAAAACAAAATAAACTATAAAAAGCACCATAAAACAATATTAAAATGAATCCATACATTTGTTACCTGTAATCCAAACCTTTAGACTGTTTAGTGTGACCCAAATTCAAGCCTTTTATTCAATGATCTCCATCTCTATCCACAACAGTGCCGCTGCAGCCGCCATAACGGTCAACCCGCTGTAACCGCAACCCACTATCACCGTCAACCCCCCCCGTAACTGTTAACCCGCTGTAACAGTCAACCAGCTGTAACAGTCAACCCGCCGTAACCACCACCAGCGGTACGGCGGGTCAACGTGACCAGCCGTAAACGTCAATCCGCCGTAACCGTCAACAGTGGTACAGCGGGTCAACGTAACCTGCCGTAACCGTCAACAGCGGTACAGCGGGTCAACGTAACCCGCCGTAACCATCAACAGCGGTACAGCGGGTCAACGTAACCCGCCATAACCATCAACAGCGGTACAGCGGGTCAACGTAACCCGCCGGAACAGTCAACCCGCCGTAACCGTCAACAGTGATACAGCGGGTCAACGTAATCAGCCGTAACCATCAACCCGCTGTAACCATCAACAGCGGTACAGCGGGTCAACGTAACCCACGTAACCATCAACAGCGGTTCAACATGACCAGCCATAACCGTCAACCCGCCATAACCGTCAACAGCGGTACAGCAGGTCAACGTAACCTGCCGTAACCGTCAACAGCAGTACAGCGGGTCAACGTGACCAGCCGTAACCGTCAACCCGCCGTAACCATCAACAGCGGTACAACGGGTCAACGTAACCCGCCGTAACCATCAACAGTGGTACAGCGGGTCAACGTAACCCGCCGTAACAGTCAACCCGCTGTAACCGTCAACAGCGGTACAGCGGGTCAATGTAACCCGCCGTAACCATCAACAGCGGTAAAGCGGGTCAACGTAACCCGCCATAACCGTCAACAGCGGTACTGTGGGTCAATGTAAACCGCCGTAACCATCAACAGTAACCGTCAACAGCGGTACAATGGTTCAATGTGACCAGCCGTAACCTTCAACCCGCCGTAACCGTCAACAGCGGTACAGCGGGTCAACGTAACCCGCCGTAACCGTCAACCCGCTGTAACAGTCAACAGCGTTTCTACATGACCAGCCGTAACCATCAACCCGCTATAACCATCAACAGCGGTACAGCAGGTCAACGTAACCCGCCGTAACTGTCAACAGCGGTACAGAGGGTCAACGTAACCCGCCGTAACCGTCAACAGCGGTACAGAGGGTCAACGTAACCCGCCGTAACCGTCAACAGCGGTACAGCGGGTCAACGTAACCCGCCGTAACCGTCAACAGCGGTACAGAGGGTCAACGTAACCCGCCGTAACCGTCAACAGCGGTACAGCGGGTCAACGTAACCCGCCGTAACCGTCAACGAGCGTTGGTTTCATTTTCAAAAATAAAAAATTTAATGCTTCAAGCATTACGACCAGCGGCAGTGATGTCAAATGCTCATTGGCTCTCATGTGTCTCGTGACTGCTTGTGACATGTTGTATTCTGCGATGTATATGTTTGAGTGAGATATGACAGTGCTGTTCTGGAGTGCATCAGGAGAAGTTTTACAGCGATTAATAATTTACATTACAATAATAACACTAATGCTATTGTATGCCATCAGGGAGCACATTGGATGCAGCACATCGCAGTTGTACTGATTTTGTACTGAATTTTGAAATTGTTCTGAATAAATTATTGTGATTAAATTGATCTGCCTGTTACACAGGTTTAGGAGTAGGTGTGGGATTAGCGACTGTAAAATATACGTATATAAATTAATACATTGTAACATAAATTGTTGCTTCTGAACATTAATCTACTTGTTACATGTTTTTATATTGTTGAAACGTGTTTAGATGTTGGGGTAGGCTTAAGGGATCAAAAATATCTTTAAAACAGTATTCAAAACATATTCAAATATAGTTGTAATGAATTTGTCAATATTTTACGTTTCTAAAACTGTAAATGCACAAAACTGTTTACATTTTAGATGCTTTCAAACATCAAAAGTATGTCTTAGTGTCTATTCAAATCTACAAACATGTACGTTTAAATGTTACAAATATTCATGTACAAATAGCTACGGATATAAATGAGATCATGCTGGTGTACTTTTTTTTTATTCATAATTATTTCTTTCTTAAATTGCTTACATATGGGCTATTTTCAGTCGAATTAGATGATATTAATAAACATTGTAACCTGAAAGACAACATTTAGAAAATTGAATTTAACTTAAAATTATTTTCATTTATTTCTGCATCCTGTTTTTGTACCTAATTTTAAAGGCATTCTGAATGACGCATGACCCTGTTATCAGCAAATAGACTGAATCTCTTCTGTTGTGAATGAACAATTCTCTTTCAGCATTTCTCACTACTGCAATGCTTCGATCATCGGATGATGTGTGGATTGGTTTTAATGATGTAAACTGGGAGATGCGTTTCTTGTGGACTGATGGTAGAGGTGTCAGCTTCACGAACTGGGCCAAAGGTCAGCCTGTATCAATGCCAGATCATTCCTCCAGGGCATTTGGCTACTTTGACACAGAGGTAAGTGTTTACATTTTATTACTGACAAGTTGAATGAGAAGTTTAAGGGGGCTTTCACACTTGGTTCGATTGCCTGTTCCGAACCCGAGTTCGATTGCTCCCCCCTCCCCCCTGCCCCCGATGGACTGTGTTCACATTATATATCTGTATCCGAACCGCGGTACGCTTGCGTCATCAAGCTGCAGCTGGTGCGTAATCATCAAAATTCAATGAATAGACTTGCTCGGTTCACATTTGTTCTTCTTTTTTTTAACCTTTGGTTTTGTTTTCAACATCAAGATACAGAAACATACTTGCGTCTGTCTGCCGCAAAAATACTGAAATCGTTCAAAAGACAGCGGGCTGTCCGCCGAAGACAATTTTTGCGAAGGCAAGCAGAAATCATCTCTCTGCTTGCAGTGCGTGTGCGTGTGCGTCAATCCCGCTTTTCGTCAAGGTAAGTGTATATATACACACACACACACACACACACACGCACGCAAAAAAGTAAACCCTTTCCGCTCATTTTGAAAGTGACGCGTGTGAGACTGACGACCACATTATACGTCACCAATAGCGGTTCACTTCCGTGGTTTGGTTCGATTGCGTTCATATCAGCAGCGAACCGTACTGGAGTTCACATGAACCGTATCCCAGACCACCTTTTTAAGTGGACTCGAGTACGGTTCGCGGGTGCCCACCCGAGTTCGGAAGACAGCGTTCACATCATTCAAAGGAACCGAACTCTGACGTCATTCGAACCGGGGTGCGCACCAAAAGTTCTAGTGTGAAAGCCCCTTAATATACCATGATAACAATATGCACAGTAACAATAAATCAATGGTAAACTGCTAAATTCTGTAACATAAAACCACTGACCTTTTTAAAACTAGTCTGATAAAATGCAGTATGCACAAAACATGCATTGGCCCCTATCTATCATGGCCTCGTATTAATCTCCATCAATGAATTGGCTACATCACTCTACTCTCTCCTCCCCACCAATAGCTGGTGTGTGGTGGGAGTTCTGGCGCACTATGGCTGCCGTCGCATCATCATCCCTATGCTATGTAAAGTGCTTTGAGTGCCTAGAAAAGCGCTATATAAAATGTAAGGAATTAATTAAATAAAATTATTATTATTTTAAAACTGATCTACATGACTGGGAAGTGAGAACATTTTAAAATCGAACAATAAACATCAGTCCCTGGCCACTTCTTTGGCATATTTCCCGTTTATTTTTTCCATAGGGATTTCATAAGAGTTCTACGGCATGAATCAAATCAACCAGCTCAGAGGTGAATCACAGCAACAAACTTTGATTTGAAGCACAAAAAAAAACCTGGGCTTGGATTGGGGTTGTGGTGGCGGCATTCTCCCTTGATCGTTTTTTGGCAAAATGCGTGAAAATGCGTGTATACTATATAGTTTTTTTGTCTCTTGAAGAACGTAGTTTAACGTGAAAAAGTTACACACTTCAGCTTTAACGTCTCCAATGAGGGAATTAACTACTATCCCATGAAGCACTGCAAATGACATAATCGTATAAAAAAATATGGGAAAATATAAAACTATACATTTAAAGTTATTTATTTTAAGTGTGGAGACAATGTATAAAATCAGAATCAGAGTTCTCTTTATTGGCCAGGTTAGTAGCACTTACTAGAAATTTGACTTGGTGTTTTGCTCCAAGGACAATTAAACATGCCACATGAAGTACTCACAAAATATACATAGAATTTACAATGATGACAAACAATATAACAAATATCAATAGAATACAATGCAAATACAATACCCATGGGCAGGGTTGTAAAAATGTAATTTGTAATGTATTCCATTAGATTACTCAAGGTCAGTAATATAATCTAAATACTTTGTATTACTTAAGCGCTGATAGATATTTGTAACTTGTTTTGACTATAAAAACTGTCAATACAGTGAGACAAAATACACATGTTAAAAATAAATTTTCTGAAAAACTAAATATATTACACAGTGTTGTTTCTAAAACACGATTAATAAAATGTATCTTGTTTTAAGGCTTTTTAGATATTTTTACAGGAAAACAATACAAAAATTATTATCAAGAATATGATTTTTGCCCTAATATCAAAGATCTTACTAGAAAAAAAGAAATTATGATCCAATGTGAATTTTCTTGATAAAAAATATGATGGTGTCTGGTAACGTGTGGATGTAAAATGGCTAGAAATAGCATTTTAGCTTAGCATAAAGCTAACAATTTACACAAGGTTTATTTCTATTTCTTCTGCTCCAAACTTACTTCAAATGCACTTCTCTGTCTGCTCGTATGAATGTAACACATCATAAGAAAGTGTTCACCGCTGTTCAAATGCACTTTGGATCACAGTTACTTATATTTTGTATTTTAAATACGTAATCCCGTTACATGTATTCCGTTACTCCGCAACCCTCATGGATGTGTGATTACAGCCGTGGCCAAAAGTATTGGCAGTGACATAAATGTTGTGTTTGGCAAAGTTTTCTGCGTCAGTTGTTGTGGTGTTGATTCACACTGTTTCTAGATTATTGTTCAGAGTGATCAGATGCATTTTAAATAATTACAAAAAGCTTAATTGGCCAAAAAAATTTACTTGATCACTAAAACCCAAATTTCACTGTTTTTTGGCCCTGGCACAAAATGACCAGCTAACATCATTTCACTAATCATATCAGCAGCACCTGGGAAAGTGTGAACGAGTACTAGTCAGGTGAAATTGCTATAAAAGGAGGGAAGAAGTGCTTCCAATACTTGTGTTCTTGTTAGCAATGGTTATCTCTAAAGATAGACGTGCAGCCATCATCGATTTGCAACAAAATGGCCTCACATGCAAGGAAATTGCTGCAAAGAATATTGCACCTGAAAGAACAATTTACAGGATCATCAAGAACTTCAAGGAGAGAGGTTTAACTGTGTTGAAGAAGGCTTCAGGACGTCCCAGAGTGTCCAGCAGGTGCCAGGACTGTCTCCTCCTGAGGAGTCAGCTACGGGATCATGTCACCACCAGTGCAGAGCTGCTCAATATTGGCAGCAGGTTGGTGTGAGTGCATCTGCACGCACAGTGAGGCGAAGACTTTTGAACAATGGCCTGATGTCAAGAAGGGTGGCAAAGAAGCCACTTCTCTCCAAGAACAACATCAAGGACAGACTGAAATTCTGCAGGAAGTACAAGGATTGGACAGCAGAAGACTGGTGCAAAGATATTGTCTCTGATGAACCCTTCTGACTGTTTGGGACATCTGGGAAATTGATAGTCCAGAGAAGAAAAGGTGAGCACTACCATGAGTCCTGTGTCATGCCAACAGTGACGCATCCTGAGACCATCCATGTGCGGGGTTGCTTTTCATCACAGGGAGTGGGCTCGCTCACAATTCTGCCCAAAACACTGCCATGAATAAAGAATGGTATCAAAACGTCAAGAGCAACTTCTCCCAACGATTCAGGAGCAATTTGGTGATGATCCGTGCATTTTCCAGCATGATGGAGCACCATGTCACAAGGCAAGAGTGATAATGAAGTGGCTCGGAGATCATTACATTGACATTTTGGATCCGTGGCCAGGCAACTCCCCGGATCTTAATCCCATAGAGAACCTGTGGTCAATCCACAAAAGGCGATTGGACAAACAGAAGCCCACAAATTGTGATCAACTCCGAGCACTAATAAGGCAGGAATATCCAGCATCTACCTTCTTACATCTCACTCACAATACAAAGTGATTTTGGGACTGTGTCTTTTCAAATTGAAGATTATATTTTCAGCAAAGTCCAAGTCCACCTGTTCAAAATGTTACAAAGAGCCCATGGCTGCCAACAGATGCATTTAATCAAAGTCTTTCTAGCAAGTCAGTCCACTGTTGGCCATTTTTGGAACGCTCTCAGGAGTCTATTTCCTGTCATGCTGTGCAGCTCCTATCAACTTGAATGGGGGATTGCATTAATCTGATTTAATTTTTACTTTTGCATGATGCAAATGCACATTTTCATCTGTTCTCCCACACAACTTTTAAGTCAGCTTACTTGCTTAATGTGACTAAACAGAAGAGAAGGAATGTCTCAGTCTATTTCATTATCCTTGTTATTTGAATTGACATGGATGGAAATACCAGTGTAAGTTACTGTAAATGGAATGCCACAGTTTTTCTATTGCTCATCCATGCTGGTTTTCTCCATTTCAGTCAGATATTTGGGACCCTATGTTGGGACGTGACCATTTCATATTACCAGTAGAACAGGTAGGTGTCCAACATGTCCATAAATCTTTACAGCAAAGAGTGCAACAGCAGAAATTAGGGGCCAAGCATCAAAGATGTGTAGGTGCAACCTTGCATCTGTTAGTCTTATTATAAATCTGCTTTGGGATGGGAATCATGGTAAAAAGCCATGAAATTTGGTGCATTGATTGGGGAAAACCTGAACATCACTCGCACAATTTCTGAGGCTGGCATCCCAAACCCTTCAGTGCAACAAGCAGTTCAAGTTTTGACTGACTTTTCTGCATGCAACTTCAGAAACTATTGTAATTCTTGACTTCTACATTTTCTTTATCATTAGATCTTAATGGAAAAAATATTCCTCCGAAAAGACATTGGATGCACTTTTGATTTTCAAAACTGTTCCCCAGTGAAGTTATGAAGTTGTTGGAGTAAACGCCTTATAATGTGAAATTGAGGCTATCTTGCCAATGCTTGAATGTTTGAATAATTTGCCCCAAAGCCTTCAGCAGTTTCTGCTATCTTTTGATTTTTTGGGGGTTATACAGAGTACAAAGATGCCCATCTTTCAGCATTTTTGTTTCACTACTCGGCCAACAGTTTGTTAAACTCTTAATGCATTTGGGTTAGACTACCCTTCCATTCAGAGCATACTTCAAAGTATTCCCAACCATTCACTTGTAATATGCTAATGAAGTAGATGGTAGTGATGCCACACAGGAAGGGAAGCTGTATCATGTCAACGCATCAAACTCAGTGTATGAGCTGCAGACCGTGAGCTCACTTTGAACTTTGGGGACTGCGCCCCCTGTTGCTCACACCTGGTGTTGTAAATTATTTTCAAATCCATCCATCCATCCATCCATCCATCCATCGTCAACCGCTTATCCTGTGTACAGGGTCGCGGGGGGCTGGAGCCTATCCCAGCTAACATTGGGCGAAAGGCGGGGGACACCCTGGACAGGTCGTATTTTCAAACCTGTTACTATAAATTGAACCAATTAATCTAAAATAATTGTTCAGCTGTTCGTTTTGCTTGAGCCCCATAATTTCTGCTTACAGCTTCATTTCTGCTTACATTTGTCTTTTACATCCCTAACCCTAACCCTAACCTAACCCTAACCAAGTCTATATTTACATATTTTCAACAGTTGTGGAATTCAATTTATATTGTGTCAGTCACCGTCCACAATGTTCACTCATGTCTGACGAAATCATGTTGGATAGTCTATTTCCAGATCTGATAATGTCAAGTCAATGGGTTCTCGTGGAAACAGGTCTCATCACGTTTTATGTTTAAACTCATGTATGCTTTTTACTGACACTGTTGTCTTCTTAGTAACCAAGTACAATAACCTTTGAAAAATAAATAAATCTTTATTTGTGGGAAACGGTTTTTCGCAGTGAAAATTATGAGACAGCTGAATGACAGCCTTGTATGAGTAAAAATATTATAAATATATATATATATACACCGATCAGCCACAGCATTGAAACCACCTGCCTTAAATCGTGTAGGATCTCGTGCCGCCAAAACAGCTCTGACCCGTCGAGGCATGGACTTCTCAAGACCTCTGAAGGTGTTCTGTTGTATCTGGCACCAAGATGTTAGCAGCAGATCCTTTAAGTCCAGTAAGTGGAGCCTGCATGGAATGGACTCGTTGGTCCTGTCACTGTCAGGTTGGGGTTTTCTCTGACAGGACTATGACATCATCACCCAATTTTCTGTCTTGTGTTTTGTGTCTTGTCTTTGTGTTTAGAGCAGGGGACCTGGTTTGAGTTACCGCCGTGCGCTCTTTGGTAATGCCACGGTCCTGTCACTCTGTCAGGTTGGGGTTTTGTCTGATAGGACCGTGACATCATCGTTCCCTGTCTGTCTTGTTTTTTGTGTACATACTTTGTGTGAGCTCTTCGGTCGGCCATGTCCAAGTCTGGAGTGTGGTGTCTGGATCCTGACTTCTTGTCTAGTTTCGATCTGTGTCGGGACACTCATGCTCCATGTTTTGTTTGTTTTTGGTCTTATTGTGTTGACATTTCTCCCTCGTGTGTTTCATGTGCCGCTGGCATGCAGAATCAGCGTTTCCATGGGAACCCTGATTGTTTCCATGGGAACGCTGATCATGCCAACTTTCAGCTGGCAAGAAGGCACCTGTTCCTTGTTTGTTCCTGCTTATTTAAATCCCTTTGTATGTCATGTTCATTGCTGGATTATTGTATTTGTTTATTGTTGAAGTGTGTTTGGTGTGAAGTAATTTACCTCACTCTCTGCCTAGTTGGTCCTGTCTCGTGTATCTGTTTGGTTGCCTGTCTCTGCCCGCGTGTCGGGAGAGTGGTTAACTTCCAGTTTGCTGTACACTTGCTCTCTGTGCTCACAAATCTTCAACAGAGGATTCCTCGTCTCTGCCCGCGTGTCGGGAGAGTGGTTGACTTCCAGTTTGCTGTAAGCAAGAGGCCTCAGCAGAGGTTTCCTCGTGGCTCTGCTCCTTGATGTCACAGTGTGTGCGATTGCCTGCGGAAGGGCTCTTCATGGAGGATTCCTCATATCTGCTGAAATGATTATTTGAACTGTAAATAAATAATTTGAACTGCTCCTCTGTTCTTGGGTCTCAGTCTTGCTCTTGCTCTCAGGTCCAGCACATCCCATTGATGCTCAATTGGATTGAGATCTGGGGAATTTGGAGAACAAGTCAACACCTTGAACTCTTTGTCATGTTCCTCAAACCATTCCTGAACAATTTTTTGCAGTGTGGCAGGGCACATTATTCTGCTTAAAGAGGCCACGGCCATCAGAGGATACCGTTGCCATTAAGGGGTTTACGTGGTCTGCAACAATCTTTAGGTAGGTCATACATGTCAAAGTAACAACCACATGAATGCCAGGACCCAATGTTTCCCAGTAGCACATTGCCCAGAGCATCACACTGCCTCCGCAGGCCTGCTTTATTCCCATAGTGCATCCTGCTGCCATCTCTTCCCCAGGTAAATGATGCACACGCACCCCGCCGTCCACACGATCTAAAAGAAAACATGATTAATCAGACCATGAACCTGTTGCCGGTTCACCGGTTGTCCTACAATAACCACTCCATACCAGGAACACCTAAAAAGACATGCCATTTTGGAGATGCTCTGACAAGATCCAACTTGTGATGGCTAGATGGCTGTGGCTGTGTCAAAGTCGCTCGGAACCTTACGCTTGCCCATTTGTCCTGCTTCCAACACATGAAATTCAAGAACTGACTGTTAACGTGATAATACATTTTATTCACTTCACCTGTCAGTGGTTTTATTATATTTAAAGCATGGTCTGGTGGAAGGGTTGTTATATAGTTACAGCAAAGTACAATGTACCAGTGATGTTTTTTTCCAACTAAGTGCGTTTTACACTTTATTAAATATTCTTAACTGTGTTTCCTGCATTAGTATGACTGTGTCGTTATGGTGAGAAGCCCTAACAAGATGACGGGTTTGTGGAAAGTTGAGAACTGTGGAGATCAGAAAGGATTCATCTGCAAGAGGAAAACAGGTTGGAGAGAACAGAAATCAGTGCAAACACAATTCCTGAACAATTAGACGTCAATACAATCGTCTTGCATTACTACATCACCAATACACTGGTCATAACTGAAGCAAATCCATGAAGTTTAATAATATCACTTGCATTACTAATTAATTGATGAACCTGTTGTTATTAGTTGTAATAACTGATAGCATAATTGTGTATTTTGCCTCTAGTGCATAGCTTGAATTCAATCAATGTATGTGTTTTAGATGCTCAGCTCCCTAGTCTGGTGACTACTGCAATGCCTCAAAAGTTCTTCTCTATGGGCAACGATTCATACAAGGTGCAGATGGAGAAAATGAGCTGGGATGAAGCCAGGAGACAGTGTAAAGCAGATGATGCTGATCTATCTAGTGTGCTGGACTCCATCAGTCAGGCGTACACCGTCCTCAGAGTCAGCAAACTCAAAGAACCGCTGTGGATTGGACTCAACAGCAACCTGGTACAAAAGAAAATATATTAATAATTCAACTGTGGTTCACCTTGGTTTCTTTCAGGAACTTCCATTCGGTTTTTAGAAAAGTGGTTTTCGATTTATGAGGGAATTAAAAAAAATGTCTATAACATAAAGTATATACAGTTCTATCAGGAAGACTCGCAGACTTGAGTGTAATTTAAGATGACGTTTATTTGATGAATATAAAACAGAAAAGTAATGTTTCTCTTTGGCGTACGCCCCGTCTGGCGGTCCGAAGTAGTTTTACTCGGAACCTTCATATCCTGCCGGAGATGGGAGGCAGGGGTGAGGAGCCTACCCCCGTGCAGGATGGGACTCAACAGGTGGTGCTGGGGTGGTGGAGGTTGCCATGTTAGCACACTGAAACAGCAATGTGATTGTGAGCAGACTTATAAAGCAACGGCTTACATGTGATTGGCTAGGAATTACCCCACTAATGATGTGATGATGTGCAGCTGCTAGTCTTCCCGCTAGAACTACGCTGCGCTTACATTTATATCTCAAACTTCATGAATATTTAAGCCATGGTGACTTAAAAAAATTAGTTGCTGAGTAAAGACAGTTTCATCAAGCACAAAATCTCACATCCTTGTGGTAGCCGTAGACCTTGTTTAGCAAATTGTTGTTGTGGAACAAAATGTGAAAGTCTCTTCAAGAAAAACCCAATGGAAATTCCAGGGGGAACCAATGGACTGAAAATGCATGAATGGCTCTATTGCAATATTTTCTGTTACATATAAATGAGCGTGCTGCAATAAATGTTAGTACGTGAAATGAATTGAATTTGTTTGCTACAGACAGGTGGGCAGTACCGCTGGGTGGATAACTGGCTTCTGAGCTACAGTAAATGGGCGACAGGAGAGCCCAAAAACAATTTAGCTTGTGTGTATATTGACACAGACGGTGACTGGAAAACCACAACATGCAGCAGCATGTATTTTTCCCTCTGCAAACGCTCCTCAGGTATTTCATTTGACATTCTACAAACAAAAATGTCTAAATACAATCTGCATCATCATTTAATAACTACAGGGAATATAATGTGAGCGGTTATTGCTTTTCTGATAATTCACTTCACATGAATAATATAGTTTTTCTCTCTAGTCAATAATTTACTGTAGTAAATGTAATAAACTTTGTAATAAAAATTGCGAAACATTCAGTAGTTTATAAACTGAAAAAAAGATTTAAGTATTTCTTAAGGCAAGTTTTTGCACACCGTAACCATGCAAGCTCATTAATTCAGGGGCGGAGCCAGGAGTTTTTCAAAAGGGTGGCCAGGCAGGGGCAAGGGGCAAAAAATGTTCGAGCAGCATTTTTATATCATTGGACTGGATACAATGACACATGGGATGGAGAGATTTGGCGACCTTGATGTGCACATATGTTAAGTTGTACAGAGATGATTTCACCTCTAAAGAACTAAATTGTGCCAAAAAATGACCAAAAAAATTACTAAAACATCAATTGGCACTGGCCACCCCATTGGCCACCCCACTGATCACCCCACTGATCACCCCATTGGCCACCCCACTGATCACCCCACTGATCACCCCATTGGCCACCCC